>NW_024059563.1:0-259111 GCF_016432855.1 Salvelinus namaycush | reverse complement strand
GCCACCTGGTTAAACTATCATTATGACATCATGGCCAACTGGTTAAACTATCATTATGACATCATGGCCACCTGGTTAAATAAAGGTTTAAAAAAAAACAGAGTTTGTGCCTCTGTTTTTAAGACAGTACTTACTAGTGTTAATCAGGGAACAGTCTCTCAAAACCATCTTATGGCTAAGTTCATCCTTAGAACCATTGGATGCCTTAAGATGCGTTTGGGAAACCGGGCCCAGATATCCAGTTTCCTCCTCCTCCTTTTTCGATGTGACAGTCATCTCCCCCTCCTCCTCTTTCACCCCAAAAGCTGCATCCTCCTCTTTTTTACTGTACAATCCTCTTCCTCTTTGAACGTCTTCCTCTTCTTTCACTGAAACGTCTTTATATTCTTGTTTAACTGTAACAGCCTCACCCTCTAATTCTTGTTTTACTGTGACATCCTCCTCTTCTTTCTCCGTCCAGCAGTCCTCCTCTTCATTAACAATAGAGTAGCTTAGTGACCTCATGGTTGGAGATGTTAGCTAGCTAGGCTAATGCTAACTGAACCAGCCCGCTAGATGAATGAAAACAATACCGTAAATATGAAAATTATGAAATTAAAAGGGATAACTAACTAGACGACAGAAGTGGGTTTAAAATACAGTGGCTAATATACACTAAAGCGTCTAAAGAGCTTTATTGGTTCGTCTATTTTGTCTAGCAAGCTACAGAGGTGGCTGACTGTCTGTTGCTGCTGTTGAAAGAAGCGTTCCGTCCACTAGATTATACGTCACAGTCGCAGACCGCCATCTGTTGACTGGAATGGGTAACGCAGTTGAGTAAAATGTAAATAAAATTTTCAGACAAAGGTAGGTAGGAATCAGGAACATAGCTAGTCCTAAAATATTAATTAGCCTCCCCCCTAAATAATTCAATATCAGTCAATACATTTTTTCTGTGATTTCTTATTTTCGTCAACCGTTCCATCGCATCTTAAACTTTTTACTTGGCCGGCACTAGGACCGGGGGAGGCTGCTGCTGCGCTAGTGACTGTTAGACTTTCTTCAACATAGATGGCGGACAGAAATACTAGGAGAGAGGGGTAACCCTACACAGAACTGAATTGTATCAAAGATGGCGGACAGAAATACTAGGAGAGAGGGGAACCCCAACACAGAACTGAATCAAAGATGGCGGACAGAAATACTAGGATGGAAACAAATGTAAGGGATTATAACGTCATAACTAATCATGCAAAAACATGTACAGTTGACAGGAATGTTAGTTCATGTAGAGACAAACGATTATGCATTTTTGTAAATCATAGTTCATTTACGAAAATCGTGATTTAGCCAGCTAGCTGACTAGCTAACATTAGCCAGCTAGCTAGCTAGCTTTATGGGTGTTGTGACATGAGTATGAAATTGTTATTCTGGTTGTTTTAGGGACTCATGAAACAACCAGCAAACCAGACTGTCGTTTTGGGAAACAGTGGATGTATAGAATCTAGCTAGCTGAAGATTTTACTGCAAATTGAATGTACAATTTTGTAAGCTTGTCTTGCTGATATTTGCCATGCAGATAGATGAAATAACGTAGCTAGCTATGTTTGCTTATTGTGCAGTGGATGATTAAAATCCCTGTATGCCCATGGATGTGTAGCTAGCTATTTAGCCGATCTGTGTATGGATCCAAACGTTTGGTATACATATTAGTTAAGAACCTAGCTATGAACCTCAGCTATCATAGCCAGTTGTATCAACTTCAAAACAGCCTGAATGACATTAATGAAGCCTATGGATTGAGTAGAATATAATATCATGTTGTGCCAAGGATGCAAGTCGTATATACATGTAGTTATTACCATGCATGAGATCCCCACATTGTAGCCTGTACATTTAATATATTCACTGATCATGTACTCTACCTTGGCAAATAAAGGTGCAGTTTAGGTATGAATGTCTTTGAGATTATTTTTCAGTCATATCCAATACCAGGAGTATCAAATTCCAGTCTTTGAATGACGCTGTGTCTTCATGTATGTATTACAATTATACACTTCAACAGTGTTTACCAATCTTGGTCCTGGGACATCAATGGTTACACATTGTAACTAATAGACTAGAAACAGGATTTAACAAGTTAATTCATATATACAGAAATATAATGTTAAAAACCAGAACACTACACTTCATATGCATCATGTAAATACTCCAACACCGGTTCATCTCAACATCTAATGCCCTTCATCTGCATTGATCTGATAAACACAGGATAGGTGGAGTATTTCATCACATTACACTTCATTTCAACCAGTAGAGAATGTGAAACGCTTTATTGAAAAGCTCATTATCCAAGTGTTATAAATACAAGTTCAATCTGTACTTCAATGCACATCTGTTGTGAATTATAAAAACAGAGGAAGAAAGAGGAGGTGGAGAGAGGTGTAAAAGACAGAGAGGGAAAGAGGTAAGCACATAGGAGCAGGGAAGGCAGCACATGATTAATGAATCACAGTGCTACCTAAATATTCTCTCAGTTCATCACAATTCCATAATAGTGTCTCTAGTCGGCCCAAAGGTCATCTTAAAAGCATGTGAGGTGGCGATGATGGGACTGGGGGTTGGCATCCTCTCACATCAAAACATATCTGTAGACGAGAGACAGATGGAGAGAGAGAGCATGTTTAAGCCTTGTGTTTTTATTTTTTATTCTAACATTGTTAGTCATCAAATAGGAGGTGAAATGCAAAACTGACCTTGGATCATTAACTCTGGGACTACTGCATCTCTCTGTATTTCAATGTAAAGCATCTCTTTAATAATACTTCCTGTATAATATAAACTGACCTGGGATCATTAACTCAGGGACTACTGCATCTCTGTCTGTATTTCAATGTAAAGCATCTCTTTAATAATACTTCCTGTATAATATAAACTGACCTGGGATCATTAACTCTGGGACTACTGCATCTCTGTCTGTATTTCAATGTAAAGCATCTCTTTAATAATACTTCCTGTATAATATAAACTGACCTTGGATCATTAACTCTGGGACTACTGCATCTCTGTCTGTATTTCAATGTAAAGCATCTCTTTAATAATACTTCCTGTTGACCTGACCAAGTGACCTCTCACCTCTGATCATGCTGTGCCCTCTATGTAGCCAGTTCAGATGCAGGAGGGGTTCACCGACACAGCTGATATAACCTAGAGGATTTAGGGAGAAGAGGAGAGAGGGATGAAGTGGAGGAGAGAGACTGTTATTGAGAAAACAGCACCCTCACCTGAGAAGTAGAAATCAAAGGGAGAGAAACTATGAATTGAATAACTGCAGTTGACATAGCTAAGTAAATGGAAGAATACTCTTATTGCAATGTGGATGGCTCTTAAAAGAGCCTTTGGTTGAGCATAGTGTAGTCTATGGTGTTGCTAGGGAACAGCATCCTCTTAAAAGAGCCTTTGGTTGTGCATAGTGTAGTCTATGGTGTTGCCAGGAGTAGGGGAGTGTGTACTTACGTTTTGCCCTGTCTGCATCCTGGGAGTAGGGGAGTGTGTACTTACGTTATGTCCTGCCTGCATCCTGGGAGTAGGGGAGTGTGTACTTACGTTTTGCCCTGCGTGCTCGTGCTCAAATCATTTTGATGCACTATGAGAGGTAGGCACGCTTTTTCTGTCGTCTTCAGAAAAGTTAAGGTATTAGAAGGCTCCTCGAATGATCCTATCCTACTCCGCTAGCCAGCACCTCTTCTAAACAGGTGTTCACCGGACGTGCTACCTGTCCCAGACCTGCTGTTTTCAACTCTCTAGAGACCGCAGGAGCGGTAGAGATACTCTCAATGATCGGCTATGAAAAGCCAACTGACATTTACTCCTGAGGTGCTGACCTGTTGCACCCTCGACAACCACTGTGATTATTATTATTTGACCATGCCGGTAATTTATGAACATTTGAACATCTTGGCCATGTTCTGTTATAATCTCCACCCGGCACAGCCAGAAGAGGACTGGCCACCCCTCATAGCCTGGTTCCTCTCTAGGTTTCTTCCTAGGTTTTGGCATTTCCAGGGAGTTTCTCCTAGCCACCGTGCTTCTACACCTGCATTGCTTGCTGTTTGGGGTTTTAGGCTGGGTTTCTGTACAGTACTTTGAGATATCAGCTGATGTAAGAAGGGCTATATAAATACATTTGGTTGATTCTACTCTGCTAGCCAGCACCTCTCCTAAACAGGTGTTCTACTCTGCTAGCCAGCACCTCTCCTAAACAGGTGTTCTACTCTGCTAGCCAGCACCTCTCCTAAACAGGTGTTCTACTCTGCTAGCCAGCACCTCTCCTAAACAGGTGTTCTACTCCGCTAGCCAGCACCTCTTCTTTAACTGAAACATCTTTCTCTTCTTCTTTCACGGTAACAGCCTCATCCTCTACTTGTTTTTGTATTGTAACAGTCTCCTCTTTCCTCCTCTTTGACGACAATGTTCAGTCCCAGAGATTCTTTCTCCGTCCAGCAGACTGCCTCTTCTTTAACAGAAGGAGAGTAGTTTAGTGAACTCATGGTCGGAGATGTTAGCTAGCTAGCATTAGCAACTAGCCTTGTTCTAAGCTAACTTAGCAAACCAGCTAGCTGACAAACAACGTAAATATATAATTAAAGGGGCCAACAAGTACATACGACAGAAGTGTGTTTAATACACAGCGACTAATATACACCAAAACAGTGTAAAGAGGGTGAATGTTGTAGCTATGTTTGCTAGAAAGCTACCGAGGTGTCTGACTAGCTGTTGTTGTTGAAGGAGCGTCCCGTCCACTAGATTATACGTCACACTGGCAGCATCGCCTGAACCTGAAAGACGCACATCGCCATCTGCTGATTGGAGTGGGAAACGCAGTTGAGGAACCAAACGTTTATTTTTCATTTATTTCATAAAAGTTTAATATTATATTAAGTCGTTCAAAGAGACGCATGTGTTAATTGATTCGTGTTTAATGAGTGAGAGTTTAAAACAAACTTTACACCCACTACACATTTGCATTGAACCATACTTCTGACATGGATCATTTTGACCCAGAGGCATATCTTTGATCATAGCCAAAATATGGGTTATTCAATTCCTCCAATTTTTTATGACTTTGTCAATCAACTTGTTCTTATTAAATCTAAATCATGGTTTAGTGTTTCTGTATCAAAATGGACTTTTAACAGACTCAAATCCTTTGGAGTCATTTTGACCCCAGCCAAAAGCACCTTTGATAAATAGGACATTTATTTCAAATCAAATTCAAATCAAATTGTATTGGTCACATACACGTGTTTAGCAGATGTTTATTGCAGGTGTAGTGAAATGCTTGTGTTTCTAGCTCCGACAGTGCAGTAATATCTACACAAGTAATATCTAACAATTTCACAACCCAATACACACAAATCTAAGTATTTGAATCTAGGTTCTCTGTAGACATGATTCATCCCACCAGAGGGTGGAGGGCACCTGTATCAGGTGGTTTTGACCAGATAGACACCTGCAGACACACAGTATAGTGCCTCCCATGTACTCTCTAAGATTGGACTTTTCTATACCACGTATCACGTGACTGGTGTACAAAACTGCCAATGGTAGAAAACTCTGCCAGTGGTAGAAAACTCTGCCAGCGGTAGAAAACTCTGCCAAGAGGTAGAAACTCTGCCAGCGGTAGAAAACTCTGCCAGCTGTATACAGTGCATTCGTTAAGTATTCAGACCCCTTCACTTTTTCCACATTCAGTTACATTACAGCCTTATGTCTAAAATTGAATATTTTTCCCCTCATCAATCTACACACAATACCCCATAATGACATCACAATACCCCATAATGACATCACAATACCCCATAATGACATCACAATACCACATAATGACATCACAATACCACATAATGACAAACCAAAAACAGGTTTGTAAACATTGTTGCAAATGTATTTACTTAAGTATTCAGACCCTTTGCTATGAGACTCGAAATGGAGCTCAGATGCATCCTGATTCCATTGATCATTCCTTGAGATGTTTCTCCAGCTTGATTGGAGTCCACTTGTTGTAAATTAATTGATTAGACATGATTGAGAGGCACACACCTGTCTATATAAAGTCCCACAGTTTTACAGTGCATGTGTCGTGGTAATTTCCTGTATTACTCAATGAAGAGAGAGAGAGCCAACCACACACAAGTCAGAGTTAAATTATATATTCCATCTTTAATATATATACAAGCTTCACCAAAGCCCTTTTTTGACTCTCAGATCAATTCAGTGTCTATAAATGAATTCTCTGAGAGTGCTTACAAAACAATTCTTAGTTTCAATTTATAGCCAAGATACACCCCTCTCAACTTACAAAAGAATCCTTTACCCGAAAGAGGAGTATCCTATCGCTAGACAGCATCAGCTTTTAAATCATCGTTCAGTTTGATCTCCCAAGACAAGGTTTAAATTTCATGCTTGATACTTCACTGTCTACCAAAACATTACCTCATCCAATGGCATATATCAATTGTAATTTCTAGATACTCCCAAACCTGGACAAACTCAAAAAAAATCAAAATCAGACAGTGAGCCCCTTAGGTCAAATACTAGGTCAAGATAAGGGCAACCTCAGATGGGAAATACAATGGTTCCAAACACGGCCAAACTCCTTCCCCCTATGAGAAAAGTAGGGAGTGACTGGCGTACAGACATTGTATGAGATAACTAACTGGTTCCCCAATTAATAACTCCATCCCGTCACATGGTTTAGGAATAGTTACAGACACGTTCCCATAAGAAAACAACTGTCCTCCTCCCCTTCTGATATTCTACTTAGCACCACATGGTTTAACAGATACATTGACTTATGAAGACAAGCCTGACCTCTCCCCTCTCTGGCCCCAAGTTACTAATCCCTAGCTCAGAAGATTCTAATGACAAGTATCTCACAAGCATATGATGAAAATAACATCTTATCTATCTATAGTTACCTAGCTAAATCTGATTCTGCCACGACACGTCAGAGCAAAAAACCAAGCCATGAGATCAAAGGAATTGTCCGTAGAGCTCTGAGACAAGAATGTGTTGAGGCACAGATGTGGAGAAAAGGTACCAAAAATGTATGCAGCATTGAAGGTCCCCAAGAACACAGTGTCCGCCCTCATTCTTAAATGGAATAAGCTATTACTCTTCCTGGCCAAACCCAAGAAATCGGGGGAGAAGGGCCTTGGTCAAGGAGGTGACCAAAAACTCGATGGTCACTCTGACAGTGCTCCAGAGTTCCTCTGTGGAGATGGGAGAACCTTCCAGAAGGACAATCATCTCTGCAGCACTCCAACAAATCAGGCCTTTATGGTAGAGACCAGACGGAAGCTACTCCTCAGTAAAATGCACATGACAGCTCGCTTGGAGTTTGCCAAAAGGCACCTAAAGGACTCTAACCATGAGAAACAAGATTCTCTGGTCTGATTAAACCAACTCTTTGGCCTGAATGTCATGTGTCATGTCTGGAGAAAATCTGTACCATCCCGGTGAAGCGGTGGTCATGGCAACATCATGCTGTGGAGATGTTTTTCAGCAGCAGTGCAAATTGTCCACTGGTTTTGGTGTAATTCTCACCCATTTTGTCAGTAGGAAAGTTAATTTCCCCTCAGGCACACACATTAGTTGATTGTTATTATGAAGGTCATTTGTATAGAATGTACTTTTCCCCACTCATTCACCCCATCTCTTTACATTGCTTATTTATATGTGGTGACCTGACTGCGTCCAGACTGTCAAAGGCCCATCCTGGTAGATCTGAACCTAATGCAGCTTGGAGTGATCAGATAACAGAAGTCACATTTAGGTGCCAGGTGTAACTGAGTCCATAGATGCTCCATATCCATTACTTTGAGTGTTGTATATAATATGACTAAATATGTTTCTTTCTGTTGTTGCAGGGGCAGTCATGAAATGGAACAGCAAGACCACAGAACATGACATAAGCAGAGCTGATGGAGACCACCTCAAGCCACCGGTAGAGCCGGGGTGGTGTTTACCACTCCACCATCAGAGCTGTGGGAGACCACATTTACATTTTTACATTTACGTCATTTAGCAGACGCTCTTATCCAGAGCGACTTACAAATTGGAAAGTTCAAACATATTCATCCTGGTCCCCCCGTGGCCCCTGGTAGAGCCGGGGTGGTGTTTACCACGCCTTCAGAAGGCTGGAAAAGTGGGATTGATCTGTTTGATCCATTTGTTTGTTTCAGTTCTCAGTAGTTAAATCATTTGATACTGTTTTTCATACTAAGATGGACCAAGAGTCTGTTGATTGGTCAGTCATTGGGTTAATTTGTTTTGCAATGTTTTCAAATCAAGCTTATTTATACAGCACATGTCAAACATGGATGCAACACAATGGTTTCACAGGAAAAAACTCAAAATTAAACAGAAAAAATGAACCAGATATATTTAGTACATGTAACAGTATAACTTTAGTCCGTCCCCTCGCCCGGGCGCGAACCAGAGACCCTCTGCACACATCAACAACAGTCAATCATGAAGCATCGTTACCCATCGCTCCACAAAAGCCGCGGCCCTTGCAGAGCAAAGGGAACCACTACTTCAAGGTCTCAAAGCGAGTGACGTCACCAATTGAAACGCTATTAGCGCGCACCACCGCTAACTAGCTAGCCATTTCACATCGGTTACATACACAACATAAGAGGATAAAAAACAGAAGAAAAACAACTGAAAGACTAATGAGCAAGAAAAAAGAAAATGAAAGGAAATGCCATTGATTAAAATATTAACAATATGATGTTATATCCAACCCAACCCAAAATATAAGCTTGTTTTTTAGAACTAACAGAGTCACTGACAACAACTAAACAGGTTTTAGGAGGGTTCTGAAAGACACTATGGGGGTGTCCACTAGAAGTTGACTAGTAACTACAACTGGGACATAAAAGACACCCACCATGAGACCCACTAAATCTTCCCAAGAAGAGGCAAACAAAAGAAAACCCACACCAAACTTAAAGACAGGAAACAAACCAAAAAGGTGGAGCAACTACAGGTGTTGACTCTCCACATCTATCAAGACAACTGGAACACTGTGCCAGACACTCTTAAATAGAACCTGGACCAGCTCAGGTGAAACACCTTCCCACTAACGAGATGGACAAGCCAGCACAGGTGTAACACATACTGACTAACGAGGTGACACCAATCAGTGCACCCAAGACACATTTCAGTTGAATGCATTCAGTTGTACAATCAATCAATCAATCAAATGTATTTATAAAGCCCTTCTCACATCAGCAGATGTCACAGAGGACTGTACAGAAACCCAGCCTAAAACCCCAAACAGCAAGCAATGCAGGTGTAGAAGCACGGTGACTAGGAAAAACTCCCTAGAAAGACAAGAACCTAGGAAGAAACCTAGAGAGGAACCAGGCTCTGAGGGGTGGCCAGTCCTCTTCTGGCTGTGCCGGGTGGAGATTATAACAGAACATGGCCAAGATGTTCAAATGTTCATAGATGACCAGCAAGGTCAAATAATAATAAACACAGTGGTTGTCGAGGGTGTAACAGGTCAGCACCTCAGGAGTAAATGTCAGTTGGCTTTTCATAGCCAATCATTCAGAGTATCTCTACAACTTCCATTTCACATAATCATCTACAATGCTTCACCTTCTACAATATAAACATGGTGTCTACTGGCTGTAAACATTTAAAAACAAGAAAAAACACATATTTCTAAATAATAATATACAATCGTATTATTTTTTTCTACTTTTTCTTTCTATAGAATCCTAAAACTCACTAGCTTCTAGAACTCTTGTCTTCCTAAAACTCACTAGCTTCTAGAACTCTCGTCTTCCTAAAACTCACTAGCTTCTAGAACTCTCGTCTTCCTAAAACTCACTCGCTTCTAGAACTCTCGTCTTCCTAAAACTCACTAGCTTCTAGAACTCTCGTCTCCCTAAAACTCACTAGCTTCTAGAACTCTCGTCCCCTTGGAACGAGCCCAAACAAAACTCAAATCAAATAGTATTAGTCACATGCGCCGGATACAACACTGGAACTCTTACTTACGAGCCCCTAACAGTGCCGTTTCAAAAAAACACAGAAAAGAATAAGAGATAAAACTAATCTCCAACACGGGAAAAACGTGTCAAAATAAATTGTGATCATGGTAACTCACTGGCTAAATGCAAAACACAAATCTATTTGACTGCCAACCCTTGAGATAATCAGCAACCAAGTTGTCCTTACCACGGACATGTCTGATTTCAAGAGGAAACTCCTGCAATATCCGTAGTAACTTTCCACCTCACTGCAGAGCTTCTCTCTCTTTTCAGGGTTCACTAGATAGGCATGTTGTTGGATATAAAAGCAGGGTAACAATGTCAATATAATTGTACCCAAAATGTCAAGTTGGTTGCATGAATAACTATGATTACTAAATGTTACATAATATGAAATATCAAAACCAAATGTTCACCCCTTTGTTAATATGTATCGGCAATAATTAACTTAATGGTGAGGCATGGAATAATAAAACATGTATATTTTGTCAGGCTGAATGTTTGAATATATGAGGTGATTTGAGTCATGCTTCTTCAGTAGTGGACTAAAGACAATTAGCACTTGAATGTTGTCAAGAAATACTGGAGTGATGTTGGATTGTTAATAAAATTGATTATAGACTAATTTATATTATTATTATAATATTTTTTTTCATTGAAAAAACGACCTGAAAAGACATTTTCAACTTTCACTTTCAACTACATCCCAACATATATTCAACGTCTTTTGAATGACATTTTGCTAAATGGGAATAGTGCAATATCAAAACACAGTTTTAACGTGTCCAAATCAATAACCAATATGCAGAAACAGTTTGGGATATATTGAAAACCTAAACACTTTGGAGTGTTTCATTGTGATTTCAGTGGGTCACCAACGTGGTAAACAGCTAGCTACATTGTGATTCCAGTGGGTCACCAACGTGGTAAACAGCTAGCTACATTGTGATTACAGTGGGTCACCAACGTGGTAAACAGCTAGCTACATTGTGATTCCAGTGGGTCACCAACGTGGTAAACAGCTAGCTACATTGTGATTCCAGTGGGTCACCAACGTGGTAAACAGCTAGCTACATTGTGATTCCAGTGGATCACCAACGTGGTAAACAGCTAGCTACATTTTGATTCCAGTGTGTCACCAACGTGGTAAACAGCTAGCTACATTGTGATTCCAGTGGGTCACCAACGTGGTAAACAGCTAGCTACATTGTGATTCCAGTGGGTCACCAACGTGGTAAACAGCTAGCTACATTGTGATTCCAGTGGATCACCAACGTGGTAAACAGCTAGCTACATTTTGATTCCAGTGGGTCACCAACGTGGTAAACAGCTAGCTACATTGTGATTCCAGTGGATCACCAACGTGGTAAACAGCTAGCTACATTTTGATTCCAGTGGGTCACCAATGTGGTAAACAGCTAGCTACATTGTGATTCCAGTGGGTCACCAACGTGGTAAACAGCTAGCTACATTGTGATTCCAGTGGGTCACCAACGTGGTAAACAGCTAGCTACATTGTGATTCCAGTGTGTCACCAACGTGGTAAACAGCTAGCTACATTGTGATTCCAGTGGGTCACCAAAGTGGTAAACAGCTAGCTACATTGTGATTCCAGTGTGTCACCAACGTGGTAAACAGCTAGCTACATTGTGATTCCAGTGGGTCACCAACGTGGTAAACAGCTAGCTACATTGTGATTCCAGTGGGTCACCAACGTGGTAAACAGCTAGCTACATTGTGATTCCAGTGGGTCACCAACGTGGTAAACAGCTAGCTACATTTTGATTCCAGTGGGTCACCAACGTGGTAAGTGTAACACAACTCTTTTTTGTTAGTCACTTTTTGTTAAATCACAAAAATAGTAACTCTTTCAATTCAGAGCCTGGATTTTTTCCCTGAGGGTAAAATCAATTGAACAGGGGGCAAACATTTAGGGTTCTACATTGACATTCATTAAAATACTCCTACTACAATGTTAAAATAATCTACATTGTGACATTATTTAATTATTATCATGAAAAAAACCCATGTATTTTCTGATGTTTGATCAGAGATCTTTTACCAGAGTATCTCTTCCCACATTGATCACAGCTATAAGGTTTCTCTCCTGTGTGTGTTCTCTGGTGTAATGTCAGCTGGCTAGATTGACCAAAACTCTTCCCACATTGACCACAGCTATAAGGTTTCTCTCCTGTGTGTGTTCTCTGGTGTGCAGTCAGCTGGCTAGATTGACCAAAACTCTTCCCACATTGATCACAGCTATAAGGTTTCTCTCCTGTGTGTGTTCTCTGGTGTACAGTCAGAGAGCCAGATGTAGTAAAACTCTTCCCACATTGACCACAGCTAAAGGGTTTCTCTCCTGTGTGTATTCTCTGGTGTACTGTGAGCTGGTCAGATTTAACAAAACTCTTCCCACATTGATCACAGCTATAAAGTTCATCTCCTGTGTGTGTTCTCTGGTGTAAAGTCAGATAGCCAGAAGTAGTAAAACTCTTCCCACATTGATCACAGCTATAAGGTTTCTCTCCTGTGTGTGTTCTCTGGTGCACTGTCAGATAGCCAGATGTAGTAAAACTCTTCCCACATTGATCACAGCTATACGGTTTCTCTCCTGTGTGTGTTCTCTGGTGCACTGTCAGATCACTAGATTGACAAAAACTCTTCCCACATTGATCACAGCTATAAGGTTTCTCTCCTGTGTGTGTTCTCTGGTGCACTGTCAGATAGCCAGAAGTAGTAAAACTCTTCCCACATTGAACACAGCTATAAGGTTTATCTCCTGTGTGTGTTCTCTGGTGTATAGTCAGATTGCTAGATGTAGTAAAACTATTCCCACATTGAACACAGCTATAAGGTTTATCTCCTGTGTGTATTCTCTGGTGTACTGTCAGAGAGCCAGAAGTAGTAAAACTCTTCCCACATTGATCACAGCTATAAGATTTCTCTCCTGTGTGTGTTCTCTGATGACTTCTAATGCCCGATGAGGTGAATCTCTTCCCACAGTCAGAGCAGCAGTGAGTTCTCTTCCCTGTGGATCTCTGCAGGTGTTTATTGATGTGTTCTGATCTGGAGAGACTCTTCTCTGCCTCATCAGCATCATGAGGTTGTTGAGGCTCCCCAGAGGATCCACGATAGTCCCGTATCTCTCCTGTGTGAACAACAAAGTCAGATGATTAAAGGCCCACAACAGTGGAAATCCACTGTAAAAGGTGATGCCAACAGCGTAGCCATGATGTTGTACAACAATTGACGTCTGTAATGAATGTTAAAATTATTTGACAATTGTCTTAAAATGAGCAAGAAGTCATATTTTAGTAGTAACATCGATGATTGTAAGCTAGAAATAAGTTATTCATGTTGTTGAAACTCTAAGCAGTGTGCCAGACGACTTTTGGTCTCCAATATATGCCCCTTTCTGTGTTTAACCTTTACCTGGTCACAACCCCAGCTCATTCACCCCGGCTCATTCATCCCCCCTCCTCTCCCCTGTAACTACTCCCCAGGTCGTTGCTGCAAATGAGAACGTGTTCTCAGTCAACTTACCTGGTAAAATAACGGTAAAATAAAAATAAAATAAAAAATAAATAAAAAAACCCGGATCCGGGAGCCCCCCCCATCAAAAAAGCTGACTAGCATAGCCTAGCCTAACGCGACAGGGATATCATATAATTTAATTTTCATGAAATCACAAGTCCAATACAGCAAATGAAAGATAAACATCTTGTGAATCCAGCCATCATTTCTAATTTTTAAAATGTTTTACAGCGAAAACACAATATGTATTTCTATTAGCTAACCACGATAGCAAAAGACTCAACCGCATATTTTCACAATTTTTTTACCGCATAGGTAGCTATCACAAATTCGACCAAATAGAGATATAAATAGTCACTAACCAAGAAACAACTTCAGATGACAGTCTGATAACATATTTATTGTATAGCATATGTTTTGTTCGAAAATTTTGCATATTTCAGGTATAAATCATAGTTTTACATTGCAGCCCCCATCACAACTTTCACCAAAGCAGCTAGAATAACTACAGAGACCAACGTGAAATACCTAAATACTCATCATAAAACATTTATGAAAAATACATGGTGTACAGCAAATGAAAGACAAACATCTTGTGAATCCAGCCAATATTTCAGATTTTTTAAGTGTTTTACAGCGAAAACACAATATAGCATTATATTAGCTTACTACAGTAGCCAGCCACACAACCGCATTCATTCAACGCAACGGTAGCGATAGCGGAAAAAAACAGCAAAAGATATACATTTATTCACTAACCTTCTCAAACTTCATCAGATGACAGTCCTATAAACTCATATTACACAATACATATATGGTTTGTTCGAAAATGTGCATATTTAGCGGCACAAATCGTGGTTTTACAATGTGAATATATGGTGAAATTGCAGAAATATTGTCCGGAGAAATCTTGGAGGCACCTATCTAATCAAATACCTAATCATACACTTCACTAAAAAATACATGTTGTACAGCAAATGAATGATACACTAGTTCTTAATGCAATCGCCGTGTTAGATTTAAAAAAATAACTTTAGTACGACATACAGCTTACGTTATAACGTTATAGCGAGACAGCGCCCACCAAAACGCTGGATAACAATACTAAACTTTTTCAACAGAAATACGAAATAACATCATAAATGGGTCCTACTTTTTGCTGATCTTCCATCAGAATCTTGTACAAGGGGTCCTTTGTCCAGAACAATCGTTGTTTGGTTTTAGAATGTCCTCTTCTCCTATAGAATTAGCAGCCAAAGCTAGCCAAGTGGTGCTAAGCTGTCCAAAATCCGTTGACGCAAACAATGCAATACGCCAAACCCCCCGATAAACGGTGAAAATTCTGATAAAACTATATTGAAAAAACATACTTTACGATGATATTGTCACATTTATCAAGTAAAATCAAAGCCGGAGATATTACACGTCTATACCGAACGCTTTTCAGAAGGCAATGCAAGGTCCCTTCCCGCGCGTTGCTGCACAAAGAGAAAAGTGGTCACGTCATGCCAAGAGGTCTTGTTCGGCCTCAGATCTAGCGAGACACCCCATTTCAACTCTCACAGCCTATTGACATCTAGTGGAAGGCGTATGAAGTGCATGTCTATCCATAGATTTCAAAGCAATTAATAGGGGAGCCCTGAAACAGAGGCTCGATTTCGGATTTGTCACTTCCTGTCAGGAAGTTTGCTGCAGAATGAGTTCTGTTTTACTCACAGATATAATTCAAACGGTTTTAGAAACTTGAGAGTGTTTTCTATCCAATAGTAATAATAATATGCATATTGTACGAGCAAGAATAGAGTATGAGGCATTTTAATTTGGGCACGATTTTTTCCAAAGTGGAAACAGCGCCCCCCTATTGACAAGAAGTTTTAACCAGCCAGCTACTATAGCTGACTAATACAAAATAACGTAATATTAAATTAAATAGGTTAACAAGTAGATACGACAGAAGTGTGTCTAAAACACAGTAGGTAATATAGACCGAAAGCGTATAAATAGCTTGAATCTTTCGGCTATGTTGGCTAGCAAGCTACCGAGGTGGTTGACGAGCTGTTTATGAAGAACCGTCCACTAGATTATACGTCACGCTGGCAGCATCGCCTGAAAGACGCACATCGCCGTCTGCTGACTGGAGGGGAAAACGCAGTTGAGGATCATATTTTATTTTCAGACAAAGATTATTGTAAATGGATTTAATTAAATAATACTATTATATTGAGACATACAAATACAGGAATGTGTTGATTGATTAGTGCGAATAAAAAATGTTTACCACAGCATATTTAAGGCAGTTTCATTAAGTTATACTACATCTAAATTAGCAGCTAGCTACTGTAGGTCTATACTGCCCCTACATGGTGTAACAATACATCATGTATATGTATATAATGAACAGACTAGGTCTATACTGCTCCTACATGGTGTAACAATACATCATATAGATGTATATAATGAACAGACTAGGTCTATACTGCTCCTACATGGTGTAACAATACATGATGTAGATGTATATAATGAACAAACTAGGTCTATACTGCTACTACATGGTGTAACAATACATCATGTAGATGTATATAATGAACAGACTAGGTCTATACTGCTCCTACATGTTTATATTATGTGTTATTTATTTCTCCGTTATTTAACCAGACCATGATGTCATAATGATAGTTTAACCAGGTTTCTAGGCCAGTTCTCATTTACAACTGCGACCTGCCAAGATAAAGCAAAGCAGTGTGACAAAAAAACAACAGAGTTACATACACTTGGGATAAACAAACGTACAGTCAATAACACAATAGAAAGTCTATATACAGTGTGTGCAAATGGAGTAAGGAGGTAAGGCAATAAATAGGCCATAGTATCAAAGTAATTACAATTTAGCAAATTAACACTGGAGTGATAGATGTGCAGATGATGTTGTGCAAGTAGAAATACTGGTGTGCAAAAGCGAGAAAATTTAATAAAAACATGGGGATGAGGTAGGCAGTTGGATGGGCTATTTACAGATGGGCTGTGTACAGCTGCAGCGATCGGTAAGCTGCTCAGATAGCTGATGTTTAAAGTTAGTGAGGGAGATGTATGTCTCCAACTTCAGCAATTTTTGCACTTCGTTCCAATCATTGGCAGCAGAGAACTGTAAGGAAAGGTGGCCAAAGTAGGTGTTGGCTTTGTGGATGACCAGTGAGATATACTTCCTGGAGCGCGTGCTATGGGTGGGTGTTGCTATGGTGACCAGTGATCTGAGTTAAGGCGGCCTAGCAAAGACTCATAGATGACCTGGAGCCAGTGGGTTTGGCGACGAATATGTAGCGAGGGCCAGCCGACGAGAGCAGTGGTATATGGGGCTTTGGTGACAAAACGGATGGCACTGTGATAGACTGCATCTAGTTTGCTGTGTAGAGTGTTGGAGGCTATTTTGAAAATGAAATCGCCGAAGTCAAGGATCGGTAGGATAGTCAGTTTTACGAGGGTATGTTTGGCAGTGTGAGTGAAGGAGGCTTTGTTGTGAAATAGGAAGCCAATTCTAGATTTCATTTTGGATTGGAAATGCTTCACTTCTTGCCACTAGGGGGGTGCCATTTCGACATAGTACAAATTCGTTTCCAAATTAAACTGCCTCGTACTCAATTCTTGCTCGTACAATATGCATATTATTATTACTATTGGATAGAAAACACTCTCTAGTTTCTAAAACCGTTTGAATTATGTCTGTAAGTGAAACAGAACTAGACTTAGAGCAATTCTCCTATGAGGATTTGAAAATGGTGAAATCTGCTTGCTGTTCCCAGACCTGTGGATAACTCTGACTGTCTTCTATTGGTTGAGATGCACTGCATACGCCTTCCCCTGGTTGTTAGCGAATAGGGAGTCTTGAAATGGCGTCTCTACGTAGTTCCCAAAGTTTATAAATTGATTGGGAACGAGGTGGCTGATTCTTTCCACCTTCGCTCGGGCGCATTGAGGACCTGGGGACGTTCTTTTGGAACCATCGGTTATAGATCTCAGACATTTCCGGCTGTGTTTTTATTCGATATAGGTGTTGAAGACATCGTAATGTTGTTATTTTGAACCGAATTATATCAGTTTATGTCAGTATATTTTGCCATTTTCGGGTATTTATTTCCTTGGCGCTGTACGAATGTGGGTATCTCTCTCTTTCGTTTTTTGTTTACTGCTAATTGCAACTCTGAAAACGTTGAAGACGATTCTTTTTGACAATGGACACCTTTCCCAAGATTCATCGAAAAGTAAGAACTATTTATGCTGATAATACATTGTTCTGTTGAAAAATGTCAAATGCATGAAACGCCATTGCTTGCGGTGTAGCATTGTGTTATCGCAGCCTGTATTGCGCAGTAAGGTTAATTTTAAAAATGTAATTCAGCGATTGCATTAAGAACTCATTTGTCTTTCAATTGCTGTCCAACCTGTATTTTTTTGTCAAGTTTTGGAATAGTTACTGATTAGATTAGGTGCCTCTTCAAAGATTTCTCCTGCCATTTTCTGGGCAGCTTGGCTACTTTTCTCATTGTATAACACGATTTGTGCCGCTAAATATGCACATTTTTGAACAACCTCTATATGCATTGTGTAATATGATGTCACAGGACTGTCATCTGAAGAATTCTGAGAAGGTTAGTGAAAAAATTAATATATTTGGTGGTTTATACGTTATTGCTATGTTTGGCTTGAATCAATGCTGTTGTAATGTTTGCTATTGTGCTAAGCTAATATAACGCTATATTGTGTTTTCGCTGTAAAACACTTATAAAATCTGAAATATTGTCTTGATTCACAAGATCTGTGTCTTTCATCTGCTGCACGCTGTGTATTTTTAAGAAATGTTTTATGATGAGTAATTAGCTAATACACGATGGTCTCTGTAGTTATTCTAGTCGTTTTAGTGAGAGTTGTGATGGGGGCTGCAATAGTAAACTCTGATTTATACCTGAAATATGCACATTTTTCTAACAAAACCTATGCTATACAATAAATATGTTATCAGACTGTCATCTGATGAGGTTGTTTCTTGGTTAGTGGCTATTTATATCTTTATTTGGTCGAATTTGTGATAGCTGCTGATGGAGTACAAAATGGTGGAGTATGGGAGTGGTGTCTTTTGCTAACGTGGTTAGCTAATAGATTTACATATTTTGTCTTCCCTGTAAAACATTTTAAAAATCAGAAATGATGGCTTTATTCACAAGATGTGTATCTTTCATTTGGTGTCTTGGACTTGTGATTTTATGAACATTTTATTATATGATATCCCTGTGGCTTTAGGCTATGCTAGTCAGCTTTTGTGATGGGGGGGGCTCCCGGATCCGGGTTTGGTAGGCGTTAGAGGTTAATATTAGTCTGGAAGGAGAGTTTATAGTCTAACCAGACACCTAGGTATTGTAGTTGTCCACATATTCTAAGTCAGAACCGTCCAGAGTAGTGATGCTAGTCGGGCGGGTGTGGGCAGCGATCGGTTGTTGATTGATCGGTTGCTCTTATCGGCTGTTGAGTCTGCTGATTAGAATACGGTGATTGACAGAGTCGAAAGACCTGGCCAGGTCGATGAAGACGGCTGCACAGTACTGTCTTTTATCGATGGCGGTTATGATATCGTTTAGTACCTTGAGCGTGGCTGAGGTGCACCCGTGACCAGCTCGGAAACTGGATTGCACAGCGGAGAAGGTACGGTGGGATTCGACATGGTCAGTGATCTGTTATACTTGGCTTTCGAAGACTTTAGAACGGCAGGGTAGAATAGATATAGGTATGTAGGTTTGGGTCTAGAGTGTCACACCCTTTGAACAGGGGGATGACCGCGGCAGCTGTACAATCTTTAGGAATCTCGGACGATACGAAAGAGAGGTTGAACAGACTATATATATGTATATATATCTATATGTATATACTACACTGCTCAAAAAAATAAAGGGAACACTAAAATAACACATCCTAGATCTGAATGAATGAACTATTCTTATTAAATACTTGTTTCTTTACATAGTTGAATGTGCTGACAACAAAATCACACAAAAATTATCAATGGAAATCAAATTTATCAACCCATGGAGGTCTGGATTTGGAGTCACACTCAAAATTAAAGTGGAAAACCACACTACAGACTGATCCAACTTTGATGTAATGTCCTTAAAACAATTCAAAATGAGGCTCAGTAGTGTGTGTGGCCTCCACGTGCCTGTATGACCTCCCTACAACACCTGGGCATGCTCCTGATGAGGTTGAGGTGGCGGATGGTCTCCTGAGGGATCTCCTCCCAGACCTGGACTGGCAGCAGGATGTTGAGGATATTGCAGGCAGCAGAACGTTCTCCACAGCGTCTCCAGACTCTGTCACGTCTGTCACATGTGCTCAGTGTGAACCTGTTTTCATCTGTGAAGAGCACAGGGCGCCAGTGGCGAATTTGCCAATCTTGGTGTTCTCTGGCAAATGCCAAACGTCCTGCACGGTGTTGGGCTTTAAGCACAACCCCCACCTGTGGACGTCGGGCCCTCATACCACCCTCATGGAGTCTGTTTCTGACCGTTTTGAGCAGACACATGCACATTTATGGCCTGCTGGAGGTCATTTTGCAGGGCTCTGGCAGTGCTCCTCCTGCTCCTTCTTGCACAAAGGCGGAGGTAGCGGTCCTGCTGCTGGGTTGTTCCCCGCCTACGGCCTCCTCCATGTCTCCTGATGTACTGGCCTGTCTCCTGGTAGCGCCTCCATGCTCTGGACACTACGCTGACAGACACAGCAAACCTTCTTGCCACAACTCGCATTGATGTGCCATCCTGGATGAGCTGCACTACCTGAGTGTTACGTTCCCCAGTTTCTGTGTTGTGGTTTGTATTTGAGTGTGTGTGTTTCAGGAGATAGCTTCCTGAGTTCTCCCCAACCAGCTGATTGGTCGACTCAATGGCTAATTGATGATTGGAGAGCTGACCCCGCCCCCTCGTCAAGAAACAGCTGATTCTAATTACTATTGCCACCTGAAGATATAAAAGCCAGTGTTCTGTTCAGAAGAAAAATCATTAGAGAGAGCGAGAGAGAGATATATATATCATTATAGGCTGAGATTGATTGTTATATAGATCATTGCTGAGAGAGAGGTTTATGGCTGAGGGGTTATAGCATGTTGGTTGTGAGTATGCACTGTGTTAGTTGTTGTTGGTAGCAGCTTTGCAATGTTCTGTGTTTGTTGCTTGGTCAGAGCTTCTTTAGTGACCTGAGTTAGTTTTCTCAGTTTTGTTGTGAAGTGGATTGTTTGTTCTGTTTCATTTGTTCCCAGGGGGGAAGGAGAAGGCACTTTGGGAGTGCTTAGGCAAGAGGCCCACGGGCATACATTTACCCGTAGTATATTCAATGTCTAGGCACACTAGGTAAGACCTGGGCGGACCACCCCCTGTATTTTGGTTAGGGCACCAGGTGGTACTAAGATAGGTAAGTAGTGGGTAGGCAGGTTAGATAGGAGAGGGGGAAGCTTTGATATTTACTTTCTTTGCTTTGGTTCCGTCCAGCCCCTTTTCCCCATATTACCGTGTAAGGAAATAAATCCTAGTAAGCGGTCAATTCTGCCTTTTCTCATCCTTTCTCGCACCTACAGTCCATACCTCTGTTGCTTCACGGAGAGTTGAGTTGTAGCAGGATGTTGCGTTCCCTCTTCATAGAGACGTGCATAACACTGAGCCACTTGTGTGGGTTGTAGACTCCGTCTCATGCTACCACTAGAGTGAAAGCACCGCCAGCATTCAAAAGTGACCAAAACATCAGCCAGGAAGCATAGGAACTGAGAAGTGGTCTGTGGTCACCACCTGCAGAACCACTCCTTTATTGGGGGTGTCTTGCTAATTGCCTATAATTTCCACCTGTTGTCTATTCCATTTGCACAACAGCATGTGAAATTTATTGTCAATCAGTGTTGCTTCCTAAGTGGACAGTTTGATTTCACAGAAGTGTGATTGACTTGGAGTTACATTGTGTTGTTTAAGTGTTCCCTTTATTTGTTTGAGCAGTGTATATATACCTTAATAAAAGGCACATGATAGCCAGCTTGGAGGTTTCCAAAAGGCATTCAGGCCAAAGAGTTCAATCTTGGTTTCATCAGACCAGAGAATCTTGTTTCTCATGGTCTGAGAGTCCTTTAGGTGCCTTTTTGGCAAACTCCAAGCGGGCTGTCAGGTGCCTTTTACTGACGAGTGGCTTCCGTCTGGCCACTCTACCACAAATGCCTGATTGGTGGAGTGCTGCAGAGATGGTTGTCCTTCCGGAAGGTTCTCCCATCTCAACAGAGGAACTCTAGAGCTCTGTCAGAGTAACCATCGGGTTCTTGGTCACCTCCCTGACAAAGGCCCTTCTCCCCCGATTGCGTAGTTTGGTCGGGTGGCCAGCTCTAGGAAGAGTCTTCCAAACTTCTTCCATTAAAAAATGATGGTGGCCACTGTTCTTGGGGACTTTCAATGCTGCAGACATTTTTTGGTACCATTCCCCAGATCTGTGCCTCGACACAATCCTGTCTCGAAGCTCTAAGGACAATTTATTCGACCTCTTTGCTTGGTGTTTGCTCTGACATGCATTGTCAACTGTTGGACATTATATAGACAGGTGTAATCATACACAATATGATTTCATGTGGCACAAACAAAAAACACAAATTCTGTGTCAAAAATATAAGTCAGAATGCAGCCTTTCTATTCTCTCATTTGATTTCAGGATCTCTGAATGTTCTTCCACACAGAGAGCAGTGGTAGGACTTTTACCGTGTTTATCCTCTTATGCTCCTTCAGGCTACTTGACCAGGTAAAACCCTTTTCACACTGGGAACATTGGAAAGACTTTTCTCCTCTGTATCCTCTCATGAGCTTTAAAGTACACCATTCGTGAAAATCTGTTTTTACACTGGGAGCAGAAAATACTTTTCTCCTGTGTGTATTCTCTCATGCCTTTTCAGGTTAGTTAACATAGTTAAAACTCTTTCTACACTGGGAGCATTGGTAAGGCTTTTCTCCCGTGTGTGTCCTCTCATGCAGTTTTAGGTTCCCTAACCAGCAAAAACTATTTTCACAGTGGGAGCAGTGGTGTTGTCTCGCTGGTTTGGGCGTCTCTGGGTCTGGTTCCCCTGAAGGACTCTTCCCGCTGTCAGAGTGAGAGTCTGGTTTCTCTCCTTGCAAAGACACACATAGTATGTCGTTAAACACAGACCTAAATGAAACCTCCACATGATAAAACTGTCTTCCTATGAAATTTAATCTAGACTAGATCCCTCAATAAAAGAGCAGAACTGGTCATCACAGAGTGGCTGTAGTGCTTTGCATGCTGGGTAAATCCATTTGAATTCAATACATTTTTGACAGCATCCCTTTTGATTTAAAAAAATCTTTCCTTACATGTTTGACTATGGAAGAAGTGGTAAGAAAGTGACTTCATGTAACTGAATGTAAAAACATTCATGAGATATACATTACCAGTCAAACGAGTGGACACACCTACTCATTCAAGGGTTATAATTATTTGTTTTACCATTTTATCTACATTGTAGAATAATCGTGAAGAAATCAAAACTATGAAATAACACATATGGAATCATGTAGTAACCAAAAAAAGTGGTAAACAATTCTAAATATATTTTAGATTTTTCAAAGTAGCAACCCTTTGCCTTGATGACAGCTTTGCACACTCTTGGCATTCTCTTAACCAGCTTCACCTGGAATGCTTTTCCAACAGTCTTGAAGGAGTTCCCACATATGCTGAGCACTTGTTGGCTGCTTTTCCTTCACTCTGTGGTCCAACTCATCCCAAACCATCTCAATTGGGTTGAGGTCAGGTGATTGTGAAGACCAGATAATCTGGTGCAGCACTCCATCACTCTCCTTTTTGTTCAAATAACCCTTACACAGCCTGGAGGTGTGTTGGGTCATTGTCCTGTTGAAAAACAAATGATAGTCCCACTAAGCGCAAACCAGATGGGATGGCGTATCGCTTCAAAATGCTGTGGTAGCCAGACAGGTGTGTGCCTTTCCAAATCATGTCCAATCAATTGAATTTACCACAGGTGGACTTTAATCAAGTTGTAGAAACATCTCAACAATGATCAATGGAAACAGTATGCACCTGAGGTCAATTTCAAGTCTCATAGCAAAGGGTCTGAATAGTTATGTAAATAAGGTATCTGTTTTTTATTTTTAATAAAATGTGACATTTTTTCTCCAAACCTATTTTCTCTTTGTCATTACGGGGTATTGTGTGTAGACTGATGAGGATTTTTATTTATTTAATCCATTGTAGAATAAGGCTGTAATGTAACAAAATGTGGAAAGACAAGTGACAAAAAAAGGGGGTTAAAGACTTAAAGACATGTAAAAAAATAGATATAATTAGATATCAGACAGACACTCCAGAACAAACTTCCTTTAGATGTTCTGGGGGAAACAATGTTACTATGGTTACTGTTGTTCCATGTTGTGAATGTTATCCAATGTGTTACTATGGTTACTGTTGTTCCATGTTGTGAATGTTATCCAATGTGTTACTATGGTTACTGTTGTTCCATGTTGTGAACGTTATCCAATGTGTTACTATGGTTACTGGTGTTCTATGGGTTATAGCAGTATGGACAAATATTTTTTGTTGATACTTCCATGGGTCTTTACAGTTCAAAATCAAATAGCAAAATTATTCTTGGTATAACCTTCTTAAAACAGTACAATACAGGGGAAGCCCTTCATGTTGTTTAAACCTTCTTAAAACAATTCCATATAGCTTAGAAGAACCTCCCCCTCAGACAGGGCTTAGACTGTAATGGGTTAAAACTATCTGAAACTTACATTACTCTGAGACTAGTTATCCTGGGATCTAACATTACTCTGAGACTAGTTGTCCTGGGATCTTACATCTTACATTACTCAGACTAGTTATCCTGGGGAATAGTTTTAATACATTTGCAAAAAATCTAAACCTGTTTTTGATTTGGCATTAAGGGGTATTGTGATGGCATTAAGGGGTATTGTGATGGCATTATGGGGTATTGTGATGGCATTATGGGGTATTGTGTGTAGATTGATGAGGATTTAAAAAATAATAATCAATTTTAGAATAATGGAATGCACCGATATCACATTTTTGGCCAGTATTTTCCTTGACCCAAAAAACGATACCGATAACCGATATTTAAAATTTTTGCGGCCTTTTAACATTCTAGTACAGTTAAAAAGTTAAACATACACACGGACGCAGCGGTCTAAGTCACTGCATCTCAGTGCAAGAGGTGTCACTACAGTCCCTGGTTCCAATCCAGGCTGTATCACATCAGGCCGTGATTGGGAGACCCATAGTAGTTGTCTGTTATTGGTGTAGCGGGAACGACAAAGGAGATGGATCCCACAGTAGTTGTCTATTATTGGTGTAGAGCGGAAGACAAAGGAGAGGGATCCCACATGTGGATAGGAAGACACAAATTATCATTATTACTGGAAAATATTCATTTAAAATCCAGGAATTTAACAACTTTAGCTCTCTAGGTCAAGCCAGTAGGTTACAGTAGGATGTAACTCTCTAGGTCATGCCAGTAGGTTACAGTAGGTTGTAACACTATAGGTCATGCCAGTAGGTTACAGTAGGTTGTAACTCTCTAGGTCATGCCAGTAGGTTACAGTAGGTTGTAACTCTCTAGGTCAAGCCAGTAGGCTACAGTAGGTTGTAACTCTCTAGGTCAAGCCAGTAGGCTACAGTAGGTTGTATCTCTCTAGGTCATGCCAGTAGGTTACAGTAGGTTGTATCTCTCTAGGTCATGCCAGTAGACTACAGTAGGTTGTATCTCTCTAGGTCATGCCAGTAGACTACAGTAGGTTGTAACTCTCTAGGTCATGCCAGTAGGTTACAGTAGGTAATATCTCTCTAGGTCATGCCAGTAGGTTACAGTAGGTTGTAACTCTCTAGGTCATGCCAGTAGGTTACAGTAGGTTGTAACTCTCTAGGTCATGCCAGTAGGCTACAGTAGGTTGTAACTCTCTAGGTCATGCCAGTAGGTTACAGTAGGTAATATCTCTCTAGGTCATGCCAGTAGGTTACAGTAGGTTGTAACTCTCTAGGTCATGCCAGTAGGTTACAGTAGGTTGTAACTCTCTAGGTCATGCCAGTAGGCTACAGTAGGTTGTAACTCTCTAGGTCATGCCAGTAGGTTACAGTAGGTTGTATCTCTCTAGGTCATGCCAGTAGGCTACAGTAGGTTGTAACTCTCTAGGTCATGCCAGTAGGTTACAGTAGGTTGTATCTCTCTAGGTCATGCCAGTTGGTTACAGTAGGTTGTATCTCTCTAGGTCATGCCAGTAGGCTACAGTAGGTTGTATCTCTCTAGGTCATGTCAGTAGGTTACAGTAGGTTGTATCTCTCTAGGTCATGCTAGTAGGCTACAGTAGGTTGTATCCAAGTGGAAACAATTATCAACCCAATATGAAAAGTGTCAAATTTGGTCAACAACAAAATGAATGGCTTATTTGCTACGTGAGGTTTACTTGATCCAACAGAAGTTTCGTAATGCTTAAGTTGTTATGTGGACACGTGACATACCGACAACTTTGATAAAAACACTATAGGAGTTGTCTCCAGATCGCTATGCATATTCATGCTAGTAGCTTAGCATATCTCTCCATTGAATACAGGCGGTGCATATTCATGCTAGTAGCTTAGCATCTCTCTTCGTTGAATACAGGCGGTTGACGACAAAAACCCTCATAGAATATAAACAATAGATTACAATAATAAGATGAATCCACCAATCCAAAGAAAGGATAGACGGGACCTAGACAACCCGCAGTGAAGCTTTGTGGACAACGACTCCCCTTGTTAGGGCGGAGAGACATCTTGTCAGTATATCCATAATCTTTGGTGTAGCCAACCCAACTCTCACATGGCACTATTGGGGGGCCCGGTGTGTAGTAAAACATCACTACATGAAAATCACTACATGCCGTGCCCCCCAGTCTGCGGTCAGCAGATAGACCCTTCTCAAATATATATGTTAAGTCACTTTTTGGAAACGGAACAGAGAAAACAAGGGGTAGCTTGTTCTCTAGTCGTCTGATTCTAGACATATCAGTCATCATCCTGGGCCCTCCGTTGAAGAGGTATTGACGAGCCAACTCCGAATATCAAAAGTTAAAAAAAAAATTATGGTGGTACTTACTGGTGTTAATCAGATCTCCTATCTCCTCCTCTTCATCTTTCAATGTGACAGTTATCTCCCCTTCCTTCTTCACTCCAAAAACTGCATCCTCCTCTTTCTCTTCCTCCTCGTCTTTTAATGTAACATCCTCCTCCTCTTTCACTCTGAACGCGTCTTCCTCTTCTTTCACTGTAACAGCCTCATTCTCTACTTCTTGTTTTACTGTGATATCCTCCTCTTCCTTCTCCTCTTTCACGACAATGTTCAGCCCCAGAGCTTCTTTCTCCGTCCAGCAGACCCCCTCTTCTTTAACAGGAGGGGAGTAGTTTAGTGAGCTCATGTTCAGGGATGTTAGCTAGCTAGCTATCATTAGCGACTAGGCTAGTGCTAACTAAACCAGCCAGCTACTATAGCTGACTAATACAAAATAACGTAATATTCAATTAAATAGGTTAACAAGTTGTTACGACAGAAGTGTGTCTAAAACACAGTAGCTAATATACACCGAAAGCGTATAAATAGCTTGAATCTTTCGGCTATGTTGGCTAGCAAGCTACCGAGGTGGTTGATGAGCTGTTTATGAAGGACCGTCCACTAGATTATACGTCACGCTGGCAGCGTCGCCTGAAAGACGCACATCGCCGTCTGCTGACTGGAGGGGAAACGCAGTTGAGGATCATATTTATTTTCAGACAAAGATTATTGTAAATGGATTTAATTAAATAATACCATTATATTGAGACATACAAAGACAGGAATGTGTTGATTGATTAGTGCGGATAAAAAATGTTTACCACAGCATATTTAAGGCAGTTTCATTAAGTCATACTACTTCTAAATTAGCAGCTAGCTACTGTAGGTCCATACTGCTCCTACATGGTGTAACAATACATTATGTAGATGTATATAATGAACAGACTAGGTCTATACTGCTCCTACACGGTGTAACAATACATCATATAGATGTATATAATGAACAGACTAGGTCTATACTGCTCCTACATGGTTTAACAATACATCATATAGATGTATATAATGAACAGACTAGGTCTATACTGCTCCTACATGGTGTAACAATACATCATATAGATGTATATAACGGATGTGAAATGGCTAGCTAGTTAGCGGGTACGCGCTAGTAGCATTTCAATCAGTTAC
This sequence comes from Salvelinus namaycush, assembly GCF_016432855.1. Lineage (NCBI taxonomy): Eukaryota > Metazoa > Chordata > Actinopteri > Salmoniformes > Salmonidae > Salvelinus > Salvelinus namaycush. The sequence goes on along the minus strand of NW_024059563.1, from coordinate 231,208 downwards.
GTCACTTGCTCTGAGACTTAAGTAGGGTTTCCCCTTGCTCTGCAAGGGCCGCGGCCTTTGTTGAGCGATGGGTAACGATGCTTCGTGGGCAACCGTTGTTGATGTGTGCAGAGGGTCCCTGGTTCGCGCCCGTGTCGGGGCGAGGGGACGACGTAAAGTTATACTGTTACATATATAATGAACAGACTAGGTCTATACTGCTCCTACATGGTGTAACAATACATCATGTAGATGTATATAATGAACAGACTAGGTCTATACTGCTTCTACATGGTGTAACAATACATCATATAGATGTATATAATGAACAGACTAGGTCTATACTGCTCCTACATTTTTGTATTATTATGTGTTATTTATTTCTCCTTTATTTAACCAGGTCGGCCAGTTGAGAACAAATTCTCATTTACAACTGCGACCTGGCCAAGATAAAACAAAGCAGTTCGACAAAAACAACACAGAGTTACACATGGAGTAAAACAAACATACAGTCAATAATACAGTAGAAAAATAAGTCTATATACAATGTGAGCAAGTGAGGTGAGATAAGGGAGGTGAAGGCAAAAAAAGGCCATGGTGGCGAAGTAAATACAATATAGCAAGTAAAACACTGGAATGGTAGATTTGCAGTGGAAGAATGTGCAAAGTAGAGATAGAAATAATGGGGTGCAAAGGAGCTAAATAAATAAATAAATACAGTAGGGAAAGAGGTAGTTGTTTGGGCTAAATTATAGATGGGCTATGTACAGGTGCAGTAATCTGTGAGCTGCTCTGACAGCTGGTGCTTAAAGCTAGTGAGGGAGATAAGTGTTTCCAGTTTCAGAGATTTTTGTAGCTCGTTCGTATTAATGCAGATATTATGGACATTTTATTTAAAACATGTAATTAAACTATAATTGTAGCTCCTTTAATTTAGACCCAAAATGTATTTGCTATGTGTGCTATGGCCCGGCTATTAAAAGGAACAGGCGACTATTTGAGACTCAGCCTCAGAAATGTTTGGTCACATGGAATCAAGTGGTCACTAGATGTCTACGGTGCCAAAGATAATTATAGTTGGGAGTGTTGGGAGTGTTAAGTGTGTTGATATAACGGTAATAATGTCACATGGAATCAAGTGGTCACTAGATGTCTACGGTGCCAAAGAGAATTATAGTTGGGGGTGTTGGGAGTGTTAAGTAATAATGTCAAAATTCCACTTTTAACAACCATCAGAATTGGTTAAAAAAAGGTTATGCCTGAGTCACTATAGACCCGAGTGGTGCAGCAGTCTAAGGTACTAGATCACAGTGTTAGAGGTGTCACTATAGACCCGAGTGGTGCAGCAGTCTAAGGTACTAGATCACAGTGTTAGAGGTGTCACTATAGACCCGAGTGGTGCAGCAGTCTAAGGTACTAGATCACAGTGTTAGAGGTGTCACTATAGACCCGAGTGGTGCAGTAGTCTAAGGTACTGTATCACAGTGTTAGAGGTGTCACTATAGACCAGAGTGGTGCAGCAGTCTAAGGTACTAGATCACAGTGTTAGAGGTGTCACTATAGACCCGAGTGGTGCAGCAGTCTAAGGTACTAGATCACAGTGTTAAAGGTGTCACTATAGACCAGAGTGGTGCAGCAGTCTAAGGTACTAGACCCGGGTTCGATCCCGGACTGTACCACAACCTGCTGTGATCGGGAGTCCCATAGGGCGGCACACAATTGGCCAAGTGTCGTCCGGGTTAGGGGAGGGTTTGGCCGGGGGGGTCTTTCATTGGCTCATCGCGCTTCTGCGACTCCTTGTGGCGCCTGCAGGCTGACCTCAGTCGTCAGGTGAACGGTGTTTCCTCCGACATATTGGTGCGGCTTGCTTCAGGGTTAAGCAGGGCGGGTGTGAAGAAGCTCGGTTTGGCAGGTCATGTTTCAGAGGACGTACGACTTGACCTTCGCCTCCCCAGCGTTGCAAAGATGAAACAAGATCGAAATTGGGGAGAAAAAATGGGGTAAAATTATAAAAAAATAAAAATAAAAAAGGATATTAAAAAAAGGTCAAAACGTGCCAACAGACAGCAGGCAACGTGACCGCGTCACAATGAACTCAAACGGTTTACCATTGGGACGCTTGATGTAATTAAATCAAACATTTTACCATTGGAACACTTGATGTAATTAAATCAAACGTTTTACCATTGGAACGCTTGATGTAATTAAATCAAACGTTTTACCATTGGAACACTTGATGTAATGAACTCAAACGGTTTACCATTGGAACACTTGATGTAATTAAATCAAACGTTTTACCATTGGAACACTTGATGTAATTAAATCAAACGGTTTACCATTGGAACACTTGATGTAATTAAATCAAACGTTTTACCATTGGAACACTTGATGTAATGAACTCAAACGGTTTACCATTGGAACACTTGATGTAATTAAATCAAACGGTTTACCATTGGAACACTTGATGTAATTAAGTCATTATTATTTTCGGATATAAAGACTACGCGGTATCAACAAAAAACGGATTGCAACTTGCAAAACATCCGGGAAAAAAATTACAGACGGAGGCGCAACAACTTCCAACTTTGTTCGACATTTGAAGCTGCACAAAGAACGGTATGTCGTGGCGAATATAGCCAACAGCTATACAATATTTGTTTTTGCTAGTATAGCATGTAGGTACTAACGTAACATTAAATCAATGAGCCTCCACACAGTCAGTCAGTACGGGAACGTGAACATTGCACCCAAGATTGCGCTACAACTGGCTAGGCAGTTGTAGTCTATGTATTACTCATCTCATATGTATATACTGTATTCTATCCTATTCTACTGTATCTTAGTCTATGTATTACTCATATGTATATACTGTATTCTATCCTATTCTACTGTATCTGTCTATGTATTACTCATCTCATATGTATATACTGTATTCTATCCTATTCTACTGTATCTTAGTCTATGCATTACTCATCTCATATGTATATACTGTATTCTATCCTATTCTACTGTATCTTAGTCTATGTATTACTCATATGTATATACTGTATTCTATCCTATTCTACTGTATCAGTCTATCTATTACTCATCTCATATGTATATACTGTGTTCTATTCTCCTGTATCTTAGTCTATGCATTACTCATCTCATATGTATATACTATATTCTATCCTATTCTACTGTATCTTAGTCTATGTATTACTCATCTCATATGTATATACTGTATTCTATCCTACTGTATCAGTCTATGCCGCTCTGACATCACTCTTAATTCCATTCCTTTAGATTGTGTATATTATTAGATATTACTTGTTAGATATTATTGGACTGTTGGAGCTAGAAACACAATTATTACAATTATGCTACACCCGCAATAACATCTGCTAAACTTGTGTATGTGACAAATAAAATGTGATTTGATGTATAGAGGTCTGGTGTTGGAGATCATTCCACTCTCTGTGTTCTACTACCCAGGTCTGGTGTTGGAGATCATTCCACACTCTGTGTTCTACTACCCAGGTCTGGTGTTGGAGGTCATTCCACACTCTGTGTTCTACTACCCAGGTCTGGTGTTGGAGAACATTCTACACTCTGTGTTCTACTACCCAGGTCTGGTGTTGGAGGTCATTCCACACTCTGTGTTCTACTACCTAGGTCTGATGTTGGAGAACATTCCACACTCTGTGTTCTACTACCCAGGTCTGGTGTTGGAGATCATTCTACACTCTGTGTTCTACTACCCAGGTCTGATGTTGGAGATCATTCCACACTTCGTGGATCTCCTGCATGTATTTTCTGATGTTTAGTCAGACCACTTGAATGAGAGTATCTCTTGTCACACTGATTAGGCTTCTCTCCTGTGTGGCTAAGTTCAAGTTGGCTACTGAGGTTCCTCTCAGCTCTAAGCTGAAAGTCGAAGGCCGGAGGGCAGTAAAACAGTAAAACAGTAAAACAGTTAAACAGTTAAACAGTTATTGGGGGTAACGATTCTCAGCCGTTTTTGCTTTTCTTTTCAGTTTGTCCTTTTTTGGACGAGAGCGGGAGTGGAGATGGAGCAACATTCTTCAAATAGGTCGGCTCCTGGGATCGGGCTGGCGAATACGGTTCGCTTTGCGTGGAAGGACAAGGAGATGGAGCCATTCGGACGTGAAACTTTTGGAAGGACTATCTTAACGTGGATCCTTAAACTGACAGGGAAGGATGTGTTTTGCCTCCTAGGTTACCCGTTGGAGGGAACTTATGATGTGGCTTTACACACAGAAGAAAAACACGACGAGATCCTGAAAAAGGTGAGAGAAGTGGGAGGTGCGAGGCCGATGTGCCACTACGAGGTAACCAGCTTGGCAAAAAACAATTTCAGGATTGTAACTGTGAACATTTATAACCCGTATGTCAAGGACGAGGAGGTGAGGGCCTTTCTGGGGAGATACATGGATGACATCTCCTCAGCAAGGCACCTCAAGGACTCCCTGGGCTTTTGGAACGGGAGGAGAGACTTCCAGGCACTCCTCAGGAAGGACCCAAAGGGACTGGGCGGCTACCTTCATCCTCCAGCTATGTTCTCCCTGGGGGCTGACAGGGGGACATTGTTTTATGCACGTCAGCCCCCGTTTTGCAAGCGTTGTATGGCCTACGGCCACATCCTAGCCTCGTGCAGCACAAGAAAGTGCAGATTTTGTGGATCTGGGGAGCACGAGGCGAAGGACTGTGACGAGCTCAAGGCGTGCCACGGGTGTGGCTCGTCAGCACACCTGTGGCAGGAATGCCCGGCTCGTCAGAGGTCACACATGTCTGCGGCTGGGGGGGGGGGGAGCAGGAGCGGGGGATGGGGGAAGAAGGGGAGGCCCAGACCAAGAACCGAGCACAGGCCCAGAGGGGACGGCCTCACGGAAGGAAGAGGAGCAAAGAGCGGAAGCGAGTGATGGGGCGGGAGAAACTGTGTCCTCGCTGGCTTCCCCAGCCCCTCAACTCCTGGTAGATGATTTAAGGGGATAGATTAGGGATAATAAATAATAAAAACTTGTATGTTTAAAAAAAAAAATATTCCACGATGTCAAAATAGTGCTGGTATGTACGTTTAGTATCACTTTTCAACCAACTCAGTGCATTTGTTGAAAATGAAAAATGTTGAAGTCAACAATATGTCAAAGGATTCAACTACTGAAAACTGAAACAAACAAATGGATCAAACAGATCAATCCCACTTTTTTTGTGATAACAAGTCTTTTAATAGAAGTAAACCTTGATTGATTATTAATTTTGCCTCTCATTATTGATTATGGGTAGAATTTCCACCACAGCACGTAGGGCGAACCGATTGGTATCACCTCGTTAGTCAGAATGTGTTACACCTGTGTTGGCTTGTCCATCTCGTTAGTCAGAATGTGTTACACCTGTGCTGGCTTGTCCATCTCGTTAGTCAGAATGTGGTACACCTGTGCTGGCTTGTCCATCTCGTTAGTCAGAATGTGGTACACCTGTGCTGGCTTGTCCATCTCGTTAGTCAGAATGTGTTACACCTGTGTTGGCTTGTCCATCTCGTTAGTCAGAATGTGGTACACCTGTGTTGGCTTGTCCATCTCGTTAGTCAGAATGTGTTACACCTGTGCTGGCTTGTCCATCTCGTTAGTCAGAATGTGGTACACCTGTGTTGGCTTGTCCATCTCGTTAGTCAGAATGTGTTACACCTGTGCTGGCTTGTCCATCTCGTTAGTCAGAATGTGTTGCACCTGTGCTGGCTTGTCCATCTTGTTAGTCAGAATGTGTTACACCTGTGTTGGCTTGTCCATCTCGTTAGTCAGAATGTGTTACACCTGTGTTGGCTTGTCCATCTCGTTAGTCAGAATGTGGTACACCTGTGTTGGCTTGTCCATCTCGTTAGTCAGAATGTGTTACACCTGTGCTGGCTTGTCCATCTCGTTAGTCAGAATGTGGTACACCTGTGCTGGCTTGTCCATCTCGTTAGTCAGAATGTGGTACACCTGTTCTGGCTTGTCCATCTCGTTAGTCAGAATGTGTTACACCTGTGCTGATTTGTCCATCTCGTTAGTCAGAATGTGGTACACCTGTGCTGACTTGTCCATCTCGTTCGGGTTGGATGTTGCATCATATTGTTAATTTTTTAATCAATGACATTTCCTTGCAATGTTCATTAGTCTTTCAGTTGTTATTCTTCTGTTTTTTATCCTCTTATGTTTGTTGTGTAGTAAATATTTCTGTTTATTTTCATAGTTTTTTTATACATTTGTTCCTGTGAAGCCATTGTGTTGCATCCATGTCTGAAATAAATAAAGCTTGATTTGATTTGAACATATTACAAAACAAATTAACCCAATGACCGACCAATCAACAGAGTCTTGCTAAACCAATGAACAAAATATGTGCAAAAGCAACACATATTTTGGTCCATCTTAGTATGAAAAACAGTATGAATTCAGTATATCTTCCACTATGTCAAAATAGTGCATGGTACGTAAGTTTAGTATCACTTTTCAACCAACCCAGTTCATTTGTTGAAAATGAAAAATGTTGAAATCAACAATATGTCAAAGGATTCAACTACTGAAAACTGAAACAAACAAATGGATCAAACAGATCAATTCCACTGGACATTGGGTTTGATTCAGACCCTGCATGGTAAGAAATGTATTCCAAGGTCAGTAACTTATAACCACAGAACCAACATGCATGACTAAAACACCTAAGAAATTAGATTTACTGCCCTGGTCTAGAATGTCACCGCCACAGACACCATTCACAATGCTGGCTGAGGTACCAGTAAAACATGACATATTACTTCCTAACCATTCACAATGCTGGCTGAGGTACCAGTAAAACATGACATATTATTTCCCAACCATTCACAATGCTGGCTGAGGTACCAGTAAAACATGACATATTATTTCCCAACCATTCACAATGCTGGCAGAGGTACCAGTAAAACATGACATATTATTTCCTAACCATTCACAATGCTGGCTGAGGTACCAGTAAAACATTACATATTATTTCCTAATTGTCAAAAAATCCCCCAAAAATACTGTTTAACCAGAATAACATGAGTTGTGCCCTTCAGACTGTTAGTCCATAATCAACTAGTCTCTCACTGTTTAACCAGAATAACATGAGTTGTGTCCTTTTGACTGTTAGTCCATAATCAACTAGTCTCTCTCTGTTTAACCAGAATAACATGAGTTGTGTCCTTCAAACTGTTAGACTGTTAGTCCATAATCAACTAGTCTCTCACTGTTTAACCAGAATAACATGAGTTGTGTCCCTTAGACTGTTAGTCCATAATCAACTAGTCTCTCTCTGTTTAACCAGAATAACATGAGTTGTGCCCTTCAAACTGTTAGTCCATAATCAACTAGTCTCTCACTGTTTAACCAGAATAACATGAGTTGTGTCCCTTAGACTGTTAGTCCATAATCAACTAGTCTCTCTCTGTTTAACCAGAATAACATGAGTTGTGCCCTTCAAACTGTTAGTCCATAATCAACTAGTCTCTCACTGTTTAACTAGAATAACATGAGTTGTGCCCTTCAGACTGTTAGACTGTTAGTCCATAATCAACTAGTCTCTCTCTGTTTAACCAGAATTAAATGAGTTGTGTCCTTTTGACTGTTAGTCCATAATCATATTCAGCTACTTAGATGTCATGTATTGTCATGTTATGCTCACTATAAGAAATCCTGAATGTACTGAAATGCCTGGAGCGGATGTGTTAGTTCATAACCCATCATTTATACCTGTTAATTCATAACCAATCATTTATACTTGTTAGTTCATTACCCATCATTTATACCTGTTAATTCATAACCCATCATTTATACCTGTTAGTTCATAACCCATCATTTATACCTGTTAATAACCCATCATTTATACCCGTTAATTCATAACCCATCATTTATACCTGTTAATTCATAACCCATCATTTATACCTGTTAATAACTCATCATTTATACCTGTTAATTCATAACCCATCATTTATACCTGTTAATAACCCATCATTTATACCTGTTAATTCATAACCCATCATTTATACCTGTTAATTCATAACCCATCATTTATACCTGTTAATAACTCATCATTTATACCTGTTAATTCATAACCCATCATTTATACCTGTTAATAACCCATCATTTATACCTGTTAATTCATAACCCATCATTTATACCTGTTAATTCATAACCCATCATTTATACCTGTTAATTCATAACTCATCATTTATACCTGTTAATTCATAACCCATCATTTATACCTGTTAATTCATAACCCATCATTTATACCTGTTAATAACCCATCATTTATACCTGTTAATTCATAACCCATCGTTTATACCTGTTAGTTCATAACCCATCATTTATACCTGTTAATTCATAACCCATCATTTATACCTGTTAATAACCCATCATTTATACCTGTTAATAACCCATCATTTATACCTGTTAGTTCATAACCCATCATTTATACCTGTTAGTTCATAACCCATCATTTATACCTGTTAATAACCCATCATTTATACCTGTTAATTCATAACCCATCGTTTATACCTGTTAGTTCATAACCCATCATTTATACCTGTTAATTCATAACCCATCATTTATACCTGTTAATAACCCATCATTTATACCTGTTAATAACCCATCATTTATACCTGTTAGTTCATAACCCATCATTTATACCTGTTAGTTCATAACCCATCATTTATACCTGTTAGTTCAGGGGCGGTTCAGGCAGGCTGGCACGCTCCCTGACCTTACTTGGCAGGAACTATTGGAGATCCATAATAAACCCCAGGAAGAGTAGCTGCTGCCTTGGCAGGAACTAATGGGGATCCATAATAAACCCCAATACTTGTATCAATATATTTGTCTCTCTTTTCTCTCGGATTCGAAAATGCTAATTAGCATCAAAGTAGACGACATGCAAGACTACAAATCCCTGCAAGCTCCTGCATGTCATCTCTAGCCTACACCTTTCATGACACCGTTCACAGAATTGTCCATTGAAATAAATGTTGACAATTTGATCATTGCTACATTAAGGCCTGATTGGTGGAGTGCTGCAGAGATAGTTGTCCTTCTGGAAGGTTCTCCAATCTCCACAGAGGAACTCTGGAGCTCTGTCAGAGTGAACATCGGGTTCTCTTTTACCTCCCTGACCAAGGCCCTTCTACCCCCATTTCTCAGTTTGGCCAGGCGGCCAGCTCTAGGAAGAGTCTTGGTGGTTCCAAACTTCTTCGAGTCTCATAGCAAAGGGTCTGAATACTTAAATACATTTGCAAAAACGTCTAAAACCCTGTTTTGATGAGGATTGATGAGGGGATTGATGAGGGGAATAATTATTCAATTTTAGAATAAGGCTGTAATGTAACAAAATCTGGAAAAAATGAAGGGGTCTGAATACTTAACGAATGCACTGTATACCACTGGCAGAGTTTTCTACCATTAGCAGTTTTGTACACAGTCACGTGATACGTGGTATAGAAAAGTCCAATCTTAGGAGAGTACATGGGAGGCACTATACTGTGTGTCTGCAGGTGTCTATCTGGATGGATCATGTCTACAGAGAAACCTAGATTCAAATACTTAGATTTGTGTGTATTGGGTTGTGAAATTGTTAGATATTACTTGTTAGATATTACTGCACTGTCGGAGCTAGAAACACAAGCATTTCACTACACCCCCAATAACATCTGCTAAACACGTGTATGTGACAAATAAAATGTGATTTGATTTCGATTTTCAATAAACGTCCTATTTATCAAAGGTGCTTTTGGCTGGGGTCAAAATGACTCCAAAGGATTTGAATTTGTTAAAAGTCCATATTGATACAGAAACACTAAACCATGATTTAGATTTAATAAGAACAAGTTGATTGACAAAGTCATGAAAAAATGGAGGAATTGAATAACCCACATTTGGGCTATGATCAAAGATATGCCTCTGGGGTCAAAATGATCCATGTCAGAAGTATGGTTCAATGCAAATATGTAGTGGGTGTAAAGTTTGTTTTAAACTCTCACTCATTAAACACGAATCAATCAACACATGCTTCTCTTTGAACGACTTTATATAATATTAAACTTTTATGAAATAAATGAAAAATAAACGTTTGGTTCCTCAACTGCGTTTCCCACTCCAGTCAGCAGATGGCGATGTGCGTCTTTCAGGTTCAGGCGATGCTGCCAGTGTGACGTATAATCTAGTGGACGGGAAGCTCCTTCAACAACAACAGCTAGTCAGACACCTCGGTAGCTTTCTAGCAAACATAGCTACAACATTCACCCTCTTTACACTGTTTTGGTGTATATTAGTCGCTGTGTATTAAACACACTTCTGTCGTATGTACTTGTTGGCCCATTCAATTATATATTTACGTTGTTTGTCAGCTAGCTGGTTTGCTAAGTTAGCTTAGAACTAGGCTAGTCGCTAATGCTAGCTAGCTAACATCTCCGATCATGAGTTCACTAAGTTACTCTCCTCCTGATAAAGAAGAGGGGGTCTGCTGGACGGAGAAAGAAGCTTTCGTCAAAGAGGAGGAGGAAGAGAAGGATGTTACAATACAAATACAAGTAGAGGATGAGGTTGTTACCGTGAAAGAAGAAGAGAAAGACGTTACAGTGAAAGAAGAGGAAGACGCGTTCAGAGTGAAAGAGGAGGAAGATGTTACAGTAAAAGAAGAGGAAGAGAAAGAGGAGAATGCAGTTTTTGGAGTGAAAGAGGAGGAGGAGGAGGAGATTACTGTCACATTGAAAGAGGAGAAGGAAGAAGAGGAGGTTGGAGATCTGTTTAACCCCAGTAAGTACCGTCTCTGCAGTCGTTGAACCAATATGCAGTAAAGGGGTTCTACACTTTAATGTTGTTCTGTAGGAATGGCTGAAGCTACACTGTAACGTGTAGAACATCAAGAGTGGACCATCAACAAAACGTTAACAATTGATCAAATGCATCTAATGACAATGCCTGAAATACTGTAGTCCTCAATATCTCCTATTAGCTTAGCCCAATATGCTTTTTACCGAAACAGGCAGGGAGTACGCTTTGTTATTGTTTCTACTGCTGATTGCTGCCCCCGTTACTCCTCAAGGTCCAAGGACTGTATGTTATTTTCAGAGGTAGACTGGCTCTGGCAGGTAAAATAGTCAAATAATGACCGGTTGCATCACCACCTGGTATGGCAACTGCTCGGCATCTGACCGTAAGGCGCTACAGAGGGTAGTGCGAACAGCCCAGTACATCACTGTGGCCAAGCTTCCTGCCATCCAGGACCTATATAATAGGCGGTGTCAGAGGAAAGCCCACAAAATTGTCAGCGACTCCAGTCACCCAAGTTATAGACTGTTTTCTCTGCTACCGCACGGCAAGTGGTACCGGAGCTCCAAGTCTAGAACCAAAAGCCTCCTCAACAGCTTCTACCCCCAAGCCATAAGACTGCTGAACAATTCGTAAAATCACCACCGAACAATTTACATTGACCCCCTCACCCCCCTCCATTTTGTGCACTGCTGCTACTCGCTGGTTGTTTGTTATCTATGCATAGTCACTACGCCCCCACCTTCATGTACAGATTACCTCAACTAGCCTGTAACCCCGCACACTGACTCGGTACCGGTGCCCCCTGTATATAGCCTCCACACTGACTCAGTACCGGTGCCCCCTGTATATAGCCTCCACATTGACTCAGTACCGGTGCCCCCTGTATATAGCCTCCACACTGACTCAGTACCGGTGCCCCCTGTATATAGCCTCCACACTGACTCGGTACCGGTGCCCCCTGTATATAACCTCCACACTGACTCGGTACCGGTGCCCCCTGTATATAGCCTCCACACTGACTCTGTACCGGTGCCCCCTGTATATAGCCTCCACACTGACTCAGTACCGGTGCCCCCTGTATATAGCCTCCACACTGACTCGGTACCGGTGCCCCCTGTATATAGCCTCCACACTGACTCGACACCGGTGCCCCCTGTATATAGCCTCCACACTGACTCGGTACCGGTGCCCCCTGTATATAGCCTCCACACTGACTCAGTACCGGTGCCCCCTGTATATAGCCTCCACACTGACTCAGTACCGGTGCCCCCTGTATATAGCCTCCACACTGACTCGGTACCGGTGCCCCCTGTATATAGCCTCCACACTGACTCGGTACCGGTGCCCCCTGTATATAGCCTCCACACTGACTCAGTACCGGTGCCCCCTGTATATAGCCTCCACACTGACTCGGTACCAGTGCCCCCTGTATATAGCCTCGTTATTGTTATTCTCATTGTGTTACTTTTTATTATTACTTTTTATTTTAGTCTACTTGGTAAACGTTTTCTTCTTCTTGAACTGCACTGTTGGTTAAGGGCTTGTAAGTAAAGCATTTCACGGTAAAGTCTAAGTTGGTGTTTTGATGGATTTGTAAAAAACGGTTTGTCATAAAACACTATATATATATATTTTTTTAAATGTTGCTGACACCCCTCCCCAGAGGTGTCTCATTATTGGGATTCATTGCTGATTCCTACCTGTAGCTCACTATGAGGTGTCTAGTGATACAGGTTAAGGGCCCTGTTGGAGATTGGTGGTTGGTAGCGGAGTCGAGGGAACAAGCAGGGTTGGACAGGGCCATGTTATTATCCCACACACAGTCTCTGTGGTTCATATGAACCCCATTCCTGGGAATTAGATTTGATTACAAATCGCCCCTGTCTGTTAACACAGAAGGGTTCCGTCTGTCCCATTCCCAGTTAGGTTACGAGGCGCTTTGTTACCAGTACCTATGACTGGTTGATAGGGGAAACCTCCATGCTTATTATAGAACAAGTAAATTAGGGAAAAACTATTTAGTAAACTGAAATAAAATACGGACAATTCCTTCGACCTCATTGCTTGGTTTTTGCTCTGACATGCACTGTCATCTGTGGGACCTTATACAGACAGGTGTGTGCCTTTCCAAATCATGTCCAATCAATTGAATTTAACACAGGTGGACTCTGAACAAGTTGTAGATACATCTCAAGGATGATTCATGGAAACAAGATGCACCTGAAAGTTGATTCTAGCTTTCATGAAAGCTAAACAGCTCCGTCTTCTGGATTGAGTTATTCAAGATTCATTCTTAATGCAGGGTGAAGCATTGCTTATTGTGGTCTGTTAACTGCCCTCTCAGAGGTGTACAATTCACTTCCAGTGAACTGATCTCTAGTCAAAAGTGGTTCCCTCAGTAGGTTATCTTAAAGATACAAAAAATGTAAAGCACCTTACTGGCAAAACTCCACTTAATTTTAAGAAACACAGCCATGTCTATATATTTTGCATTGTAATTTGCAATGAATTCTGTATTGTATTATGTAGAAGGGTGGCCTTGCTCGATCCTTGGCTTGTGCGAGCCGGAACGGCTAATAGGTCATCTCCTGTTTCTGAAGCGTGAGGAAGACTCAGGGGTTTTATGTAATGTTATGTACACTACCGTTCAAAGTTTGGGGTCACTTAGAAATGTCCTTGTTTTTGAAAGAAAAGCACATTTATTGATCAGAAATACAGTGTAGACATTGTTAATGTTGTAAGTGACTATTACGAGTCTTATAGCAAATGGTCTGAATACTTATGTAAATAAGGTATTTCTGTTTATTACCTGTTTTCACTTTGTCATTATGGGCTATTGATGACACCCCTCTGAAACAAGATATTCTAACCATCAGAAAAACCTCTTCTTTAGCCTACTCCTCCCGCTGCTGCTGGCCTTCGTAAATTCTGATGTTATGCTCCTATAGTTTCTGGTAATAGGCTACACCAGCAGTCGTTATCCTCCTATAGTTTCTGGTAATATACTACACCAGCAGTCGTTATGGTCCTATAGTTTCTGGTAATAGGCTACACCAGCAGTCGTTATGCTCCTATAGTTTCTGGTAATAGACTACACCAGCAGTCGTTATGCTCCTATAGTTTCTGGTAATATGCTACACCAGCAGTCGTTATGCTCCTATAGTTTCTGGTAATAGACTACACCAGCAGTCGTTATGGTCCTATAGTTTCTGGTAATATGCTACACCAGCAGTCGTTATGCTCCTATAGTTTCTGGTAATAGGCTACACCAGCAGTCGTTATGCTCCTATAGTTTCTGGTAATATGCTACACCAGCAGTCGTTATGCTCCTATAGTTTCTGGTAATAGGCTACACCAGCAGTCGTTATGGTCCTATAGTTTCTGGTAATATGCTACACCAGCAGTCGTTATGCTCCTATAGTTTCTGGTATAGGCTACACCAGCAGTCGTTATGCTCCTATAGTTTCTGGTAATAGGCTACACCAGCAGTCGTTATGCTCCTATAGTTTCTGCTAATAGACTACACCAGCAGTCGTTATGCTCCTATAGTTTCTGGTAATAGGCTACACCAGCAGTCGTTATGCTCCTATAGTTTCTGGTAATAGACTACACCAGCAGTCGTTATGCTCCTATAGTTTCTGGTAATAGGCTACACCAGCAGTCGTTATGCTCCTATAGTTTCTGGTAATAGGCTACACCAGCAGTCGTTATGCTCCTACAGTTTCTGGTAATAGACTACACCAGCAGTCATTATGCTCCTATAGTTTCTGGTAATAGGCTACACCAGCAGTCGTTATGCTCCTATAGTTTCTGGTAATAGGCTACACCAGCAGTCGTTATGCTCCTATAGTTTCTGGTAATAGGCTACACCAGCAGTCATTATGCTCCTATAGTTTCTGGTAATAGGCTACACCAGCAGTCGTTATGCTCCTATAGTTTCTGGTAATAGGCTACACCAGCAGTCGTTATGCTCCTATAGTTTCTGGTAATAGGCTACACCAGCAGTCGTTATGCTCCTATAGTTTCTGGTAATAGGCTACACCAGCAGTCGTTATGCTCCTATAGTTTCTGGTAATAGACTACACCAGCAGTCAGCAACCTTTTCCATTTGGTGCCAAGTTATCTGACCATTTCTACTGATCTGGTGCCAGTTGTGATTTTCATATTCACATTTTATTGGAACAGTTTCATTTAATTTATAATTGTCTTTGTATCTCAACATCATTCTCTGTGGTTAATCTACATTCTATTTAAATTAAATTATAAAGAAACATTTTTATTGACATTGCTAAGTTAAAAAAAAAAAAACTACATAAAGCCAGTTTTTTAAATTATGAAATGCACTCGAACTACGTATCATTTAGTGTCTCTTTATGTTACGCTGGGAAACAGTTTTCATGGGCATAGAAATCCTAAATAATTTCAGAGTTGGCTAAACCCAATGGTTCTAACCGAGAGTTACCTTAACTTTATTGACAACACCCAAATGGATACTGTCATGAACGCGGTTCTTCAATAATTACACATCATTCTTAATACTGTAGCTGTTTAGTTAGTCACATGTTCAACTATCATCAGCTGATCCAGGAAATCCTTTTCTGAATGACAGTCACATGACAAACATCACAACATGCAACCACAACCAAAGTGCTTCTTCATTCATTACTCTGGTAAAGACAGTTATGCCGTGCTCCACGTTGGATCCAACATCCCTAACAAATTGATGTTTATAATGTTATTGTCTGCTTGATTTACAGTAGGGTCTCGTTAGTCTGTTTGCACACAGAGATACTTAGCTCATAATGTGTAGAGAACTGTTCCTTGATGGATAGGCTGTTGTACAACACACAGAGCTATTTTCCTTTATTTGTTGTTAGGTGAAGTTATGGCTCCTACAGTAGGTCTATGTTATTGTTAGGTGAAGTTATGGGCCAATTTGGCAAACAGTGTACAAACCCTCATTGTCAGGCTGATGGAAAAGCCAAAGAGCATTTTACTGGTTGAAGGGTTTTTTAAGTACAAAGCGGTTGATTTGCGATGATGACACAAACATATTCTAAGCAGGACATTCAAACGAGCCTTACAATTATAATCCAAAGTAGTGTGAAATGCACTCAAGCAACCTGGAAATGGAGGTTACTCCCCTGAGTTTTCCCCCATTCACATTCAGAATACTTTGTGAAAAACTAAAATCTTTGCTCACCATTTTCGCTCCAGGCAGATATACTACATACAATTTTAGCAAACACAAAGGGGCCTATATTGGAGACCAAAGTTGTCTGGCACAGTGCTTAGAGTTTCAACAACATGAATAACTTATTTCAAGTCTACACGCTTAGATGTTACTACTAATGTGAAAACAAGACAAAATATGACTGTTCTTGCTCATTTTAAGACAAATGTCAAATAATCATTACATTCATTACAGACGTCAATTGTTGTACAACATCATGGCTACGCTGTTGGCATCACCTTTTACAGGGGATTTCCCCTGTTGTGGGCCTTTAACCATCTGTCTGACTTTGTTGTTCACACAGGAGAGAGACGGGACTACCGTGGGTCCTCTGGGGAGCCTCAACAACCTCATGATGCTGACAAGGCAGAGAAGAGTTTCTCCACATCAGAACACCTCAAGAAACACCAGCAGAGATCCACAGGGAAGAAACCTCACTGCTGCTCTGACTGTGGGAAGAGATTCACCTCCTCAGCAGGCATTAAAATTCATCAGAAAATCCACACAGGAGAGAAACCATATAGCTGTGGTCAATGTGGGAAGAGTTTTGGTCAATCTAGCACTCTGACTCTACACCAGAGAACACACACAGGAGAGAAATCTTATAGCTGTACTCAATGTGGTAAGAGTTTTACTCAGCTAAGGAGCCTGATATCACACCAGAGAACACACACAGGAGAGAAACCATATAGCTGTAATGAATGTGGGAAGAGTTTTTATACATCTAGCCATCTTATTGTACACCAGAGAATACACACAGGAGAGAAACCTTATAGCTGTGGTCAATGTGGGAAGAGTTTTGGTCAATCTAGCACTCTGACTCTACACCAGAGAATACACACAGGAGAGAAATCTTATAGCTGTGGTCAATGTGGGAAGAGTTTTACTACATCTGCCCAACTGACTCTACACCAGAGAACACACACAGGAGAGAAACCTTATAGCTGTGATCAATGTGGGAAGAGTTTTACTACATCTGCCCAACTGACTCTACACCAGAGAATACACACAGGAGAGAAACCTTATAGCTGTGATCAATGTGGGAAGAGTTTTGCTGTATCTAGCACTCTGACTCTACACCAGAGAATACACACAGGAGAGAAACCTCATAGCTGTGATCAATGTGGGAAGAGTTTTGTTACATCTGGCCATCTGAAGATACACCAGAGAACACACACAGGGGAGAAACCGTTTAGCTGTACTCAATGTGGTAAGAGTTTTACTCAGCTAAGCAACCTGATATCACACCAGAGAACACACACAGGAGAGAAACCATATAGCTGTGGTCAATGTGGGAAGAGTTTTGGTCAATCTAGCACTCTGACTCTACACCAGAGAATACACACAGGAGAGAAATCTTATAGCTGTACTCAATGTGGTAAGAGTTTTACTCAGCTAAGCAACCTGATATCACACCAGAGAACACACACAGGAGAGAAACTATATAGCTGTAATGAATGTGGGAAAAGTTTTATTCACCTAAGCAGCTTGATGTCACACCAGAGAACACACACAGGAGAGAAATCTTATAGCTGTACTCAATGTGGGAAGAGTTTTGATACATCTAGCCATCTTATTGTACACCAGAGAATACACACAGGAGAGAAACCATATAGCTGTGGTCAATGTGGGAAGAGTTTTGGTCAATCTAGCACTCTGACTCTACACCAGAGAATACACACAGGAGAGAAATCTTATAGCTGTGGTCAATGTGGGAAGAGTTTTACTACATCTGCCCAACTGACTCTACACCAGAGAACACACACAGGAGAGAAACCTTATAGCTGTGATCAATGTGGGAAGAGTTTTACTACATCTGCCCAACTGACTCTACACCAGAGAACACACACAGGAGAGAAACCTTATAGCTGTGATCAATGTGGGAAGAGTTTTGCTGCATCTAGCACTCTGACTCTACACCAGAGAATACACACAGGAGAGAAACCTTATAGCTGTGATCAATGTGGAAAGAGTTTTGGTCGATCTGGCCAGCTGACATCACACCAGAGAATACACACAGGAGAGAAATCTTATAGCTGTGGTCAATGTGGAAAGAGTTTTGGTCGATCTGGCCAGCTGACATCACACCAGAGAATACACACAGGAGATAAATCTTATACCTGTGGTCAATGTGGGAAGAGTTTTACTACATCTAGCATTCTGACTGTACACCAGAGAACACACACAGGAGATAAACCTTATACCTGTGGTCAATGTGGGAAGAGTTTTACTACATCTAGCTCTCTGACTGTACACCAGAGAACACACACGGGAGAGAAACCTCATAGCTGTGATCAATGTGGGAAGAGGTACACTGATAAAAGATCTCTGATTAAACATCAGAAAATACATGGAGTTGTTTCATGATATCAATGAATTAATGTCACAATGTAGAATGTTTTAACATTGTAGTAGGAGTATTTTAATGATGTCACAATGTAGAACCCTAAATGTTTGTCCCCTGTTCTATTGATTCCAACATGATATGGATATTAGCCTCAGGGGGGAAATCCAGGCTCTGAATTGGAAGAGTACTATTTATGTGATTTAACAAAAAGTGACTAACACAAAAAGAGCTGTGTTACACTTACCATGTTGATGACCCACTTGAATCGAAATGCAACACTTCAAAATGTAGCAATCTATTTTCTACAAATTGTCCTCTAATCAGGGATGTACACATTATTCCCATATTCTGTGTGGTTTTTGAGCTGTTAGTTTTAACAGGACGCGTAACCTCATCTCCCTTCTGTCACACAAATAATTTTGACATGATATCGATGAGTGATGACAAATAAGTGTTGCGTTCCTTTGTTTAGCGACCCCTACATTTAAATGCATTCCAACATCACGTACAACCTGATTTCCCCTCTAATCGATATCAGTGATTTATTGCTACTTGTCAAAACAACAGCGTTTCTGGTGCTTGTGCAGTTTATAAGGAGCTTGTTTTAAAAAATATTATTATTGTGGCCGATGTTTGTGTATATACCACATGTTAGGTTTTCAATTGATCCCAAACTGTTTCTGCATATTGGTTATTGATTTGAACATGTTAAAACTGTGTTTTGACATTGGGCTATCCCACCTAGAAACTATGCAACCAAATATTTCATATTTACATTTCATGTAACATTTGGTAATGATAATTATTTATGCAACCAACTGACAATTATATTGACATTGTGCTTTTAGAATATCAAGGTTAATTCTCACATGTGCCAAACCAAATGTACTAGAGCATGACATTGGGGACTGGGCCCAGATCCAACAACATGCCTATCTAGTGAACAATGAAAAGAGAGAGAAGCTCCACAGTGAGGTGGAAAGTTACTACAGATATTGCAGGAGTTTCCTCTTGAAATCAGACACGTCCGTGGTAAGGACAACCTGGTTGCTGATTGTCTCACGGGGGGCAGTCAAAAATATTTGTGTTTTGCGTTTAGCCAGTGCGTTGCCATGGATCACAATTTATTTTGACTGCACGGTTTTCCGTATTGGAGATGAGTTTTGTTTGGGCTCATTCCAAGGGGACGAGAGTTCTAGAAGCTAGTGAGTTTTAGGAAGACGAGAGTTCTAGAAGCTAGTGGGTTTTAGGATTCTATTGAAAGAAAAAGGAGAAAAGTTATGATTGTATATTATTATTTAGATTTTTTTTTCTTTCTTGTTTTTAATTGTTGACTGCCAGTAGACACCATGTTTATATTGTAGAAGGTGAAGCATTGTAGTTGATTATAATGTGAAATGGAAGTTGTTTTCTGTTGGTGGTGAGCAAACTTGTCCAACAAAAATATAGGATATATTTGTTGTCTTAAGGGGGAAGGTGTTACAGGCTTTGGTTTTTCCATTTATGTTTTGAGGTTGGACTTTATTGCGTATAGCTCGTTAGCACGTAGGACGCACTGATTGGTGTCACCTCGTTAGTCAGTATGTGTTACACCTGTGCTGGCTTGTCCATCTCGTTAGTGGGAAGGTGTTTCACCTGAGCTGGTCCAGGTTCTATTTAAGAGTGTCTGGCCCAGTGCTCCAGTTGTCTTGATAGATGTGGAGAGTCAACACCTTTAGTTGCTCCACCTTTTTGGTTTGCTTCCTGTCTTTAAGTTTGTTGTGGGTTTTTCTTTTGTTTGCCTCTTCTTGGGCAGATTTAGTGGGTGTCATGGTGGGTGTCTTTTAGGTCCCAGTTGTTACCAGTCAATTTTCAATCGATTCCCCCGTAGTGTCTTTCAGAGCCCCTCCTAAAAAACAAGTTATGTTTTGGGTTGGATGTAGCATCATATTGCTAATATTTTAATCAATGGCATTTCCTTTGCAATGCTCATTAGTCTTTCAGTTGTTCTTTGTTTTTTTATCCTCAATATTTCTGTTTATTTTCATTGTTTTTTTCCTGTGAAGCCATTGTGTTGCATCCATGTCTGAAATGTGCTGTATAAATAAAGCTTGATTTGACTTCAACAAATGAATCCAATGACTGACCACTCAACAGACTCTTGGTCCCTCTTAGTATTTGTTAATGAATAGAATACAGTATATACATATGAGATGAGTAATACATAGACTAAGATACAGTAGAATAGGATAGAATACAGTATATACATATGAGATGAGTAATGCCAGATATGTAAACATGCAGGAGATCCACGAAGGAAAGATAGTGATGGTGCTCAGTGACGTTGTTGCAAATGGTGGGGAAACACCAATCACGATGAGGGATCGCCAGCTGTGAACGCTTTAGCATGCTGGAGACAACCATGGAGAATGTGAATCAAGTGTTCCAATTGTAAAACGTTTGATTTAATTACATCAAGTGTTCCAATGGTAAAACATTTGATTTAATTACATCAAGTGTTCCAATGGTAAAACGTTTGATTTAATTACATCAAGTGTTCCAATGGTAAAACGTTTGATTTAATTACATCAAGTGTTCCAATGGTAAAACGTTTGATTTAATTACATCAAGCGTTCCAATGGTAAAACGTTTGATTTAATTACATCAAGTGTTCCAATGGTAAAACGTTTGATTTAATTACATCAAGTGTTCCAATGGCAAAACGTTTGATTTAATTACATCAAGTGTTCCAATGGTAAAACGTTTGAGTTCATTGTGACGCGTCACGTTGCTGTTTATTGCCACGTTGGGATGCAACCTTTTTTTAACCAGTTCTGATGGTTGTTAAAAGTGGGATTTTGACATTATTATCGTTAAATCAACACACTGGACAATCCCAACACTCCCACCTATCAATCTCTTTGGCACCGTAGACATCAAGTCACTTGACAGTAATGTTCCATACAATGTTGCATTCCATTTTTGAAAGGTCATTTTCATTGAAGACAATGAAAGTTATTAACATTCCATAAAATTGCTCAAATAGTCGCCTTCACTTTACTTAAAGTGTAGGAAGCAGTGGAGTAAAACAATTTACTCACCAACAACAGCATTGCCTTAAAGTCCCACATGATGATGTAATGACATCACAATACCCCATAATGACATCACAATACCCAATGATGACATCTATATGATGTGTTGTTACACCATGTAGGAGCAGTATGGACCTAGTCTGTTCATTATATACATCTACATGATGTATTGTTACACCATGTAGGAGCAGTATAGACCTAGTCTGTTCATTATATACATCTACATGATGTATTGTTACACCATGTAGGAGCAGTATAGACCTAGTCTGTTCATTATATACATCTACATGATGTATTGTTACACCACGTAGGAGCAGTATAGACCTAGTCTGTTCATTATATACATCTACATGATGTATTGTTACACCATGTAGGAGCAGTATGGACCTAGTCTGTTCATTATATACATCTAGATGATGTATTGTTACACCATGTAGGAGCAGTATAGACCTAGTCTGTTCATTATATACATCTACATGATGTATTGTTACACCATGTAGGAGCAGTATAGACCTAGTCTGTTCATTATATACATGATGTATTGTTACACCATGTAGGAGCAGTATAGACCTAGTCTGTTCATTATCTACATGATGTATTGTTACACCATGTAGGAGCAGTATAGACCTAGTCTGTTCATTATATACATCTACATGATGTATTGTTACACCATGTAGGAGCAGTATAGACCTAGTCTGTTCATTATATACATCTAGATGATGTATTGTTACACCATGTAGGAGCAGTATAGACCTAGTCTGTTCATTATATACATCTACATGATGTATTGTTACACCATGTAGGAGCAGTATAGACCTAGTCTGTTCATTATATACATGATGTATTGTTACACCATGTAGGAGCAGTATAGACCTAGTCTGTTCATTATCTACATGATGTATTGTTACACCATGTAGGAGCAGTATAGACCTAGTCTGTTCATTATCTACATGATGTATTGTTACACCATGTAGGAGCAGTATAGACCTAGTATGTTCATTATATACATCTACATGATGTATTGTTACACCATGTAGGAGCAGTATAGACCTAGTCTGTTCATTATATATATCTACATGATGTATTGTTACACCATGTAGGAGCAGTATGGACCTAGTCTGTTCATTATATACATCTAGATGATGTATTGTTACACCATGTAGGAGCAGTATAGACCTAGTCTGTTCATTATATACATCTACATGATGTATTGTTACACCATGTAGGAGCAGTATAGACCTAGTCTGTTCATTATATACATGATGTATTGTTACACCATGTAGGAGCAGTATAGACATAGTCTGTTCATTATCTACATGATGTATTGTTACACCATGTAGGAGCAGTATAGACCTAGTCTGTTCATTATATACATCTACATGATGTATTGTTACACCATGTAGGAGCAGTATGGACCTAGTCTGTTCATTATATACATCTACATGATGTATTGTTACACCATGTAGGAGCAGTATGGACCTAGTCTGTTCATTATATACATCTACATGATGTATTGTTACACCACGTAGGAGCAGTATAGACCTAGTGTGTTCATTATATACATGATGTATTGTTACACCATGTAGGAGCAGTATAGACCTAGTCTGTTCATTATATACATCTACATGATGTATTGTTACACCATGTAGGAACAGTATAGACCTAGTCTGTTCATTATATACATCTACATGATGTATTGTTACACCATGTAGGAGCAGTATGGACCTACAGTAGCTAGCTACTTATTTAGATGTAGTATGACTTAATGAAACTGCCTTAAATGTGCTGTAGTAAACATTTTTATTCGCACTAATCGATCAACACATTCCTGTCTTTATGTCTCAATATAATGGTATTATTCAATTAATTCCATTTACAATAATCTTTGTCTGAAAATAAAATATGATCCTCAACTGCGTTTCCCCTCCAGTCAGCAGACGGCGATGTGCGTCTTTCAGGCGACGCTGCCAGCGTGACGTATAATCTAGTGGACGGTTCTTCATAAACAGCTCGTCAACCACCCCGGTAGCTTGCTAGCCAACATAGCCGAAAGATTCAAGCTATTTATACGCTTTCGGTGTATATTAGCTACTGTGTTTTAGACACACTTCTGTCGTAACAACTTGTTAACCTATTTAATTGAATATTACGTTATTTTGTATTAGTCAGCTATAGTAGCTGGCTGGTTTAGTCAGCACTAGGCTAGTCGCTAATGATAGCTAGTTAGCTAACATCCCCGAACATGAGGTCAGTAAGCTTCTCCCCTCCTGCTAAAGAAGAGGAAGTCTGCTGGACGGAGAAAGAGGGTCTGGGGCTGAACATTGTTGTGAAAGAGGAGGAAGAGGAGGCTGTTTTTGGTGTGAAAGAGGAGGAGGGGGAGATTACTGTCACATTGGAGGAAGAAGAGGAGGTTGGAGATCTGTTTAACCCCAGTAAGTACCGTCTCTGCAGTTGTTGAACCAATATGCAGTAAAGGGGTTCTACACTGTAATGTTGTTCTGTAGGAATGGCTGAAGCTTCACTGTAACGTGTAGAACATCAAGAGTGGACCATCAACAAGACATTAACAATTGATCAAATGCATCCAATGACAATGCCTGAAATACTGTAGTCCTCAATATCTCCTATTAGATTAGCCCAATATGTAGTCTTAAAGGGGCAATCAGCAGTTGTTACATCCATTTTGGGACGTACACATTAATGATATGTACCCATTGTTTCTTGAAGAAATCACTTATAAATGCCTCATGAGCTTAGTTCAACTGTCGTACCCCATCAGAACCCAAAATATAAGCTTATATTATCTCCAATGTTTGTCAGTAAAGATAAACAAACACTGTATATCCTCTAAACATGGTTAAAACTATAATGTTGATATCATGGATGGTTGCATTTCTCCAGCCCCATCCCTCAGCTTTTTACCGAAACGGGTAGGGAGTACGCTTTGTTATTGTTTCTACTGCTGATTGCTGCCCCTGTTACTCCTCAGGGTCCAAGGACTGTATGTTATTTTCAGAGGTAGACTGGCTCTGGCAGGTCAAATATTCCATCTAAATGTGAATTGATTCTCAATTGCGATACGTTTCTAGAAACATAAATCGCTGTACTTTCAAATCACATCAACATAAGTTCACACAATACTTAAATATCACATCAAAATAGTTTCACATTATACTTAAATATCACATCAAAATAATTTCAAATAATACTTTCATATCACATCAAAATAGGTAACCATTCGCGATGCCCCAAAAGGTAAACCAAATTCGTTTCTCGTCATTTCTCCTTCTTTCAGGCTTCTTTTTCTTTGGACTATATGGTGGTTGGAAACCAACTTTAAGGTGCATTACCACCATCAACTGGACTGGAGTGTGGACCTCAGTTCATCTTTCAATCACCCACGTGGGTATATACCAAGACAGTCATGAAGAGGGCACAACAAAACCTTTTCCCCATCAGGAGACTGAAAAGATTTGGCATGGGTCCCCAGATCCTCAAAAGGTTCTACAGCTGCACCATCGAGAGCATCCTGACCGGTTGCATCACCACCTGGTATGGCAACTGCTCGGCGCTACAGAGGGTAGTGCGAACGGCCCAGTACATCACTGTGGCCAAGCTTCCTGCCATCCAGGACCTATATAATAGGCGGTGTCAGAGGAAAGCCCACAAAATTGTCAGAGACTCCAGTCACTCAAGTTATAAACTGTTTTCTCTGCTACTGCACGGCAAGTGGTACCGCAGGGCCAAGTCTAGGACCAAAAGCCTCCTCAACAGCTTCTACCCCCAAGCCATAAGACTGCTGAACAATTCATGAAATCGCCACCAGACAATTTACATTGACCCCCCACACCCCCTCCATTTTGTGCACTGCTGCTACTCGCTGGTTGTTTGTTACCTATGCATAGTCACTACGCCCCCACCATGTACAGATTACCTCAACTAGCCTGTACCCCCGCACACTGACTCTGTACCGGTGCCCCCTTGTATATAGCCTCCACACTGACTCGGTACCGGTGCCCCCTGTATATAGCCTCCACACTGACTCAGTACCGGTGCCCCCTGTATATAGCCTCCACACTGACTCGGTACCGGTGCCCCCTGTATATAGCCTCCACACTGACTTGGTACTGGTGCCCCCTGTATATAGCCTCCACACTGACTCAGTACCGGTGCCCCCTGTATATAGCCTCCACACTGACTCGGTACCGATGCCCCCTGTATATAGCCTCCACACTGACTCAGTACCGGTGCCCCCTGTATATAACCTCCACATTGACTCTGTACTGGTACCCCCTGTATATAGCCTCCACACTGACTCGATACCAGTGCCCCCTGTATATAGCCTCGTTATTGTTATTCTCATTGTGTTACTTTTTATTATTACTTTTTATTTTAGTCTACTTGGTAAACGTTTTCTTCTTCTTGAACTGCACTGTTGGTTAAGGGCTTGTAAGTAAAGCATTTCACTGTAAAGTCTAAGTTGGTGTCTTGACGGATTTGTAAAAAACGGTTTATCATAAAACACTATACAGGGGGAGAAGAAGTATTTGATACACTGACGATTTTGCAGGTTTTCCTACTTACAAAAATCCAGAAAATCACATTGTATGATTTTTAAATAATTAATTTGCATTTTATTGCATGACATAAGTATTTGATACATCAGAAAAGCAGAACTTAATATTTGGTACAGAAACCTTTGTTTGCAATTACAGAGATCATACGTTTCCTGTAGTTCTTGTCCAGGTTTGCACACACTGCAGCAGGGATTTTGGCCCACTCCTCCTCCATACAGACCTTCTCCAGATCCTTCAGGTTTTGGGGCTGTCGCTGGGCAATACGGACTTTCAGCTCCCTCCAAAGATTTTATATTGGGTTCAGGTCTGGAGACTGGCTAGGCCACTCCAGGACCTTGAGATGCTTCTTACGGAGCCACTCCTTAGTTGCCCTGGCTGTGTGTTTCAGGTCGTTGTCATGCTGGAAGAACCAGCCATGACCCATCTTCAATGCTCTTACTGAGGGAAGGAGGTTGTTGGCCAAGATCTCGCTATACATGGCCCCATCCATCCTCCCCTCAATACGGTGCAGTCGTCCTGTCCCCTTTGCAGAAAAGCACCCCCAAAGAATTTTGTTTCCACCTCCATGCTTCACGGTTGGGATGGTGTTCTTGGGGTTGTACTCATCCTTCTTCTTCCTCCAAACATGGCGAGTGGAGTTTAGACCAAAAAGCTCTATTTTTGTCTCATCAGACCACATGACCTTCTCCTATTCCTCCTCTGGATCATCCAGATGGTCATTGGCAAACTTCAGACGGGCCTGGACATGCGCTGGCTTGAGCAGGGGGACCTTGCGTGCGCTGCAGGATTTTAATCCATGGTTTTCTTTGTGACTATGGTCCCAGATCTCTTCAGGTCATTGACCAGGTCCTGCTGTGTAGTTCTGGGCTGATCCCTCACCTTCCTCATGATCATTGATGCCCCACGAGGTGAGATCTTGCATGGAGCCCCAGACAGAGGGTGATTGACCGTCATCTTGAACTTCTTCCATTTTCTAATAATTGCGCCAACAGTTGTTGCCTTCTCACCAAGCTGCTTACCTATTGTCCTGTAGCCCATCCCAGCCTTGTGCAGGTCTACAATTTTATCACTGATGTCCTTACACAGCTCTCTGGTCCTGGCCATTGTGGAGAGGTTGGAGTCTGTTTGATTGAGTGTGTGGACAGGTGTTTTTTTGTAAAGGTAACGAGTTCAAACAGGTGCAGTTAATACAGGTAATGGGTGGAGAAGAGGAGGGCTTCTTAAAGAAAAACTAACAGGTCTGTGAGAGCCGGAATTCTTACTGGTTGGTAGGTGATCAAATACTTATGTCATGCAATAAAATGCAAATTAATTACTTAATCATACAACGTGATTTTCTGGATTTTTGTTTTAGATTCCGTCACTCACAGTTGAAGTGTACCTATGATAAAAAATTACAGACCTCTACATGCTTTGTAAGTAGGAAAACCTGCAATATCGGCAGTGTATCAAATACTTGTTCTCCCCACTGTATATATATTTTTTTAAATGTTGCTGACACCCCTCCCCAGAGGTGTCTCATTATTGGGATTCATTGCTGATTCCTACCTGTAGCTCACTATGAGGTGTCTAGTGATAAAGGTTAAGGCAAGGCTTTCGACTCTGTCAATCACCACATTCTTATCGGCAGACTCAACAACCTTGGTTTCTCAAATGACTGCCTCGCCTGCTTCACCAACTACTTCTCAGATAGAGTTCAGTGTGTCAAATCGGAGGGCCTGTTGCCCAGACCTCTGGCAGTCTCTATGGGGTACCACAGGGTTCAATTCTCTGGCCGACTCTTTTCTCGGTATATATCAATGATGTCGCTCTTGCTGCGGGTGATTCTCTGATCCACCTCGACGCAGACAACACCATTCTGTATACATCTGGCCCTTCTTTGGACACTGTGTTAACAAACCTCCAAATGAGCTTCAATGTCATACAACTCTCCTTCCGTGGCCTCCAACTGCTCTTAAACGCTAGTAAAACTAAATGCATGCTCTTCAACCGATCGCTGCCAGCATCCGCCCGACTAGCATCACTACTCTGGACTGTTCTGACTTAGAATATGTGGACAACTATAATTACCTAGGTGTCTGGTTAGAATGTACACTCTCCTTCCAGACTCACGTTAAACATCTCCAATCCCAAATTAAATCTAGAATCTGCTTCCTATTTCGCAACAAAGCCTCCTACACTCACGCTGCCAAACATACCCTCGTAAAACTGACTATCCTGCCGATACTTTACTTCAGTGATGTAATTTACAAAATAGCCTCCAACACTCTACTCAGCAAACTGGATGCAGTCTATCACAGTGCCATCCGTTTTGTCACCAAAGCCCCATATACCACCCACCGCTGCGACCTGTATGCTCTCGTTGGCTGGCCCTCGCTACATATTCATCGCTAAACCCACTGGCTCCAGGTCATCTATAAGTCTTTGCTAGGTAAAGCTCCGCCTTAACTCAGCTCACTGGTCACCATAGCAACACCCACCCATAGCATGGCCTGTTTATTGCCTTACCTCCTTACTCCATCACACTGTATATAGATTTTTCTATTGTGTTATTGACTGTACTTTTGTTTATCCCACGTGTAACTCTGTGTTGTTTTTTTGTCGCACTGCTTTGCTTTATCTTGGTCAGGTCGCAGTTGTGAATGAGAACTTGTTCTCAACTGGACACCTGGTTAAATAAAGGTGGGGGAAAAATTTAATTAAAAATACATTTAAAAAATCATAACTTTATTGACAACACCCAAATAGATACTGTCATTAACGCGATTCTTCAATAATTAAACATATTTCTTAATACTGTAGCAAACATTATATTACACAGGACATTCAAACGAGCCTTACAATTATAATCCAAAGTAGTGTGAAATGCACTCATAAGCAACCTGGAAATGGAGGTTACTCCCCTGAGTTTTCCCCCATTCACATTCAGAATACATTGTGAAAAACTAAAATCTTTGCTCACCATTTTTGCTCTAATCAGATATAGTACATCCATAACTATCGGTTTCCTTATTAGCAGGGAGGAGTTTCTACAACCAAATTGCATGTGCATCGCCCTCGTGCTGCAATTTTATTAAACACAGAAAGGGGCTTATATTGGAGACCAAAAGTCGTCTGGCACACTGCTTAGAGTTTCAACAACATGAATAACTTATTTCTAGCCTACAATCATCAATGTTAATACTAAAATATGACTATTCTTGCTCATTTTAAGACAATTGTCAAATAATTTTAACATTCATTACAGACATCAGTTGTTGTACAACATCATGGCTACGCTGTTGGCATCACCTTTTACAGTGGATTTCCACTGTTGTGGACCTTTAATCATCTGACTTTGTTGTTCGCACAGGAGAGATACGGGACTATCGTGGATCCTCTGGGGAGCCTCAACAACCTCATGATGCTGACGAGGCAGAGAAGAGTCTCTCCAGATCAGAACACGTCAAGAAACACCAGCGGAAATCCACAGGGAAGAAATCTCACTGCTGCTCTGACTGTGGGAAGAGATTCACCTCCTCATCAGGCATTAAAATTCATCAGAGAATCCACACAGGAGAGAAACCTTATAGCTGTTATCAATGTGGGAAGAGTTTTTCTACTTCTGGCTATCGGACAGTGCACCAGAGAACACACACAGGAGATAAACCTTATAGCTGTTATCAATGTGGGATGAGTTTTGCTGCATCTAGTGATCTGACAGTGCACCAGAGAACACACACTGGAGAGAAACCATATAGCTGTGATCAATGTGGGAAGAGGTTTACTAAATCTGGCTCTCTGACTTTACACCAGAGAACACACACAGGAGAGAAATCTTATAGCTGTGATCAATGTGGGAAGAGTTTTACTACATCTGTCTCTCTGACTTTACACCAGAGAACACACACAGGAGAGAAACCTTATAGCTGTGATCAATGTGGGAAGAGTTTTTGTCAATCTGGCCAACTGACAGTGCACCAGAGAACACACACAGGAGAGAAACCTTATAGCTGTGACCAATGTGGGAAGAGTTTTGCTACTTCTGGCTATCTGACAGTGCACCAGAGAATACACACAGGAGATAAACCTTATAGCTGTTATCAATGTGGGAAGAGTTTTGCTGCATCTAGCTCTCTGACAGTGCACCAGAGAACCCACACAGGAGATTAACCTTATAGCTGTGATCAATGTGGAAAGAGTTTTGTTCAATCTAGCTATCTGACAGTGCGCAAGAGAACACACACAGGAGAGCCAATGTATAGCTGTGACCAGAGATAATCTGATAAAAGATCTCTGACTAATCATCAGAAAATACATGAAGGAGTTGTTTCATGATATCAATTAAATGATGTCACAATGTAGAATGATGTAACATTGTAGTAGGAGTATTTTAATGATGTCACAATGTAGAACCCTAAACGTTTGTCCCCTGTTCTATTGATTTCAACATGATATGGATATTAGCCTCAGGGGGGAAATCCAGGCTCTGAATTAAAAGAGTACTATTTTTGAGATTTAGTAAGTACACATTATTCCCAGATTCCGTGTGGTTTTTGAGCTGTTAGTTTTAACAGGACGTGCAACCTCATCTCCCTCCTGTCGCACAAATGATTTTAGCATGATATCGATTAGTTATGACAAATAAGTGTTGCTTTCTTTTGTTTAGCGACCCCCTACATTTAAATGCATTCCAACATCACGTACAACCTGATTTCCCCTCTAATCGATATCAGTGATTTATTGCTACTTGTCAAAACAGCGTTTCTGGTGCTTGTGCAGTTTATAAGGAGCTTGTTTAAAAAAATACAATAAATATGATTATTGTGGCAGATGTTTGTGTAAATAGCACATGTTATGTTTAGGTTTCTGCAAATTGGTTATTGATTTGGACACATTAAAACTGTGTTTTGACATTGAGGCTATCCCACCTAGCACAATGTAATTGAAAAGACGTTGAAAATAAGACTGCAATCAACAACAAATTTTTATTTTATTTTTTATTATACCATGCCTTTTTTTAAACATTTTTTATTATACCATGCCTTACCATTAAGTTAATTATTGACAATACATATTATCAAAGGGGTGTACATTTGGTTTTGGTAATTCATGTTTACAATTCATGTAACTTTTTAGTAATCATAATTATTTATGCAATCAACTGACAATTTTCGGGTATAAATATATTGACATTGTTGCCCTTCTTTTAGAATAGCAGGGTTCATTCTCAGATGTGCCAACCCAAATGTACTAGAGCATGACATTGGGGTCTGGGCCCTGATCCAACAACATGCCTAACGAGTGATCCCTGTAAAGAGAGAGAAGCTTCGCAGTGAGGTGGAAAGTTACTACGGATATTGCAGGAGTTTCCTCTTGAAATCAGACATGTCTGTTGTAAGGACAACTTGGTTGCTGATTGTCTCAAGAGTTAAAAAGATGTGTGGTTTGCGTTTAGCCAGTGCGTTGCCATGGATCACAATTTATTTTGACTGCACGTTTTTCCGTATTGGAGATGAGTTTTGTTTGGGCTCATGAAGCATTGTAGTTGATAATGTGAAATGGAAATTGTTTTCTGTTGTCCAACAAAAATATAGGATATATTTTTTGTCTTAAGGGGAAGGTGTTACAGTCTTTGGTTTTTCCATTTATGTTTTGAGGTTGGACTTTAGCACGTATAGCTCGTTAGCACGTAGGACACACTGATTGGTGTCACCTCGTTAGTCAGTATGTGTTACACCTGTGCTGGCTTGTCCATCTCGTTAGTGGGAAGGTGTTTCACCTGTGCTGGTCCAGGTTCTATTTAAGAGTGTCTGGCCCAGTGCTCCAGTTGTCTTGATAGATGTGGAGAGTCAACACCTTTAGTTGCTCCACTTTCTGTCTTTAAGTTTGTTGTGGGTTTTTCTTTTGTTTGCCTCTTCTTGGGCAGATTTAGTGGGTTTCATGGTTGGTGTCTTTTAGGTCCCAGTTGTTGTTACTAATATTGGCCTGTTGGAAACTACAACTCTACTTCATCACACAGTTCAGGCTGGGTCTGATTTATCTCCAGACTAGCTCTAGACACACCCTCTCGACAGACAGGCCAAAGGCGCTTGCCCCAATTCAGGGAACCGTTGATCTACTTCAGAGGAACTGTGTCTAGAGTGATTTCCTGTTGTTTTGACACCTCACTGGAAAACTAGAATAACTAGCTGTTGCTACAGAACGAGACGACCAATTTACAGCTATAAAGTAATAAAGAATAAACAAATAAAGGTTGATTGTTTGAAGAAATGGCAGTCTCTCCTGATTGGTTAGAATTTCCACCACAATGTGCAGTAACAACGTTAGCTTAGTGCAATACTATTAACTCACAAGGGGGCATTACGTTACATGTACAATACTATCCCATTTTGGAAACGTTACATGGACAATACTATCCCATTTTGGAAACGTTACATGTACAATACTATCCCATTTTGGACACGTTACCTGGACAATACTATCCCATTTTGGAAACGTTACATGTACAATACTATCCCATTTTGGAAACGTTACATGGACAATACTATCCCATTTTGGACACGTTACCTGGACAATACTATCCCATTTTGGAAACGTTACATGTACGCCCCCTTGTGGAGGGAAATTAATATCTTAGATGGTAGCTGTAGATGGGATTCAAAAGAATAATGGTATTAATACAGTGTCTAGACTACCTATTTTGTATAAATGCCCTTCAGAATCCAAACACAGTATTGCCACGCAGCAAAATGTTGCGTATAATCTTTCAAGTCAGCCTGATAAAATATTTAAAAATTTGTGTACAAAGATATCTTGAAATGTGATATTAGGCCTGTATGGCAGTACTGTTACTGTATGGCAGTACTGTATTGGCTAGTGCTTTCTCCAATATGTTCTTCTATTTTACATTACATGGTATGTCGATGCCATTTATCTTTCAATATTTATTTTATATATATATATATATATATATTGATGCTTGTAAGAATATTCTTTGACACATTTTCTCTTCCTTTGAAATTCTTATAGGACAGAACATGGACACAATGCAATTGGGATCAAGAAGAAGGTACATATCTGTTGTAGGACAGCTGCATTTGAAGTGTACATTTAACCTACATAGCAGTCAATACAAACTGACATCTATTAGCATACAAATGTGTGCAAATGATCTTTTCAGATCTTCTCGGAAATGAATCAAGTCCATGGAATGGATATAGACAAAAAGGTAATTCAAGGACTATCAGAGGTAGAGAGGCGAGGCAGGGGTGAGGACATCATCCTGCTATTTTGACAGCCCCTGAAGGACAATACAGAAGAGGTATTTGCTCTTATTCCTTCCCTTTCTCTAATGTATTTTGTAATAAAATTAGCAACTGTAGTAATATAATTGCTTTACTTTACTAGGACTGGAGACCACAGCAGCGATTCTGTTCTACCTTTTCAATGAGGACCCGAGTGGCCTTTATGTCCGTGACAAGGTATGCCTATGCACCAATCACCCGTTTCTTCATAAACAAGAAAGAAGTAGTATAACTAATATGACTTAATGAAACTGCCTTAAATATGCTGTGTTAAACATTTTTTATTCACATTAATCAATCAACACATTCCTGTCTTTGTATGTCTCAATATAATAGTATTATTTAATTAAATCCATTTAAAATAATCTTTGTCTGAAAATAAAATATGATCCTCAACTGCGTTTCCTCTCCAGTCAGCAGACGGCGATGTGCGTCTTTCAGGCGACGCTGCCAGCGTGACGTATAATCTAGTGGACGGTTCTTCATAAACAGCTCGTCAACCACCTCGGTAGCTTGCTAGCCAACATAGCCGAAAGATTCAAGCTATTTATACGCTTTAGGTGTATATTAGCTACTGTGTTTTCGACACACTTAGGTCGTATCTAGTTGTTAACCTATATAATTTAATATTACGTTATTTTGTATTAGTCAGCTATAGTAGCTGGCTGGTTAAAATAGCACTAGCCTAGTCGCTAATGATAGCTAGCTAGCTAACGTCCCCGACCATGAGCTCCCTAAACTACTCCCCTCTTGTTCAAGAAGAGGTGATCTGCTGGACGGAGAAAGAAGCTCTGGGGCTGAACATTGTCGTGAAAGAGGAGAAGGAAGAAGAGGATGTCACAGTAAAACAAGACGTAAAGGGTGAGTCTGTTACCCTGAAAGAAGAAGAGAAAGACACGTTCAGAGTGAAAGAGGAGGAGGATGTTACCGTGAAAGAAGAAGAGATAGACGTTTCAGTGAAAGAAGAGGAAGACGCGTTCAGAGTGAAAGAGGAGAAGGATGTTACAGTAAAAGAAGAGGATGCAGTTTATGGAGTGAAGAAGGAAGGGGAGATTACTGTCCAATTGAAAG
Organism: Salvelinus namaycush; assembly: GCF_016432855.1. Lineage (NCBI taxonomy): Eukaryota > Metazoa > Chordata > Actinopteri > Salmoniformes > Salmonidae > Salvelinus > Salvelinus namaycush. Next base: position 196,821 of record NW_024059563.1, on the reverse strand, counting down.
ATGAAGAGGTGGAGATAGGAGATCTGATTAACACCAGTAAGTACCGCCTTAAAATCGTTTTTAACTTTGGATATTCGGAGTTGGCTCTTCAATACCTCTTCAACGGAGGGCCCAGGATGATGACTGATATGTCTAGAATCAGACGACGTAGAGAACAAGCTACCCCTTGTTTTCTCCGTTCCGTTTCCAAAAAGTGACTTAACATATATATTTGAGAAGGGTCTATCTGCTGACCGCAGACTGGGGGGCACGGCATGTAGTGATGTTTTACTACACACCGTGCCCCCCAATAGTGCCATGTGAGAGTTGGGTTGGCTACAACAAAGATTATGGATATACTGACAAGATGTCTCTCCGCCCTAACAAGGGGAGTCGTTGTCCACAAAGCGGCACTGTGGGTTGTCTAGCTCCCGTCTATCCTTTCTTTGGATTGGTGGATTCATCTTATTATTGTAATCTATTGTTTATGTTCTAGGGTTGTTGTCGTCAACCGCCTGTATTCAATGGAGAGAGATGCTAAGCAACTAGCATGAATATGTACCGCCTGTATTCAATGGAGAGAGATGCTAAGCTGCTAGCATGAATATGCACCGCCTGTATTCAATGGAGAGAGATGCTAAGCAACTAGCATGAATATGTACCGCCTGTATTCAATGGAGAGAGATGCTAAGCTGCTAGCATGAATATGCACCGCCTGTATTCAATGGAGAGAGATGCTAAGCTACTAGCATGAAAATGCACCGCCTGTATTCAATGGAGAGAGATGCTAAGCTACTAGCATGAATATGCATAGCGATCTGGAGACAACTCCTATAGTGTTTTTATTAAAGTTGTCCGTATGTCACGTGTCCACATAACAACTTAAGCATTACGAGACTGTAACCTACTGGCATGACCTAGAGACATACAACCTACTGTAACCTACTGGCATGACCTAGAGAGATACAACCTACTGTAACCTACTGGCATGACCTAGAGAGATACAACCTACTGTAGCCTACAGGCATGACCTAGAGAGATACAACCTACTGTAGCCTACTGGCATGACCTAGAGAGTTACAACCTACTGTAATCTACTGGCATGACCTAGAGAGTTACAACCTACTGTAGCCTACTGGCATGACCTAGAGAGTTACAACCTACTGTAGCCTACTGGCATGACCCAGAGTTACAACCTACTGTAACCTACTGGCATGACCTAGAGAGATACAACCTACTGTAACCTACTGGCATGACCTAGAGTTACAACCTACTGTAACCTACTGACCTAGAAAGCTTAAGTTATAATATTCCTGGATTTTAAATGAATATTTTCCAGTAATAATGATAATTTGTATCTTCCTATCCACATGTGGAATCCCTCTCCTTTGTCGTCCTCTCTACACCAATAGCAGACAACTACTGTGGGACTCCCAATCACGGCCGGATGTGATACAGCCTGGATTCGAACCAGGGACTGTAGTGACACCTCTTGCACTGAGATGCAGTGGCTTAGACCGCTGCATCCGTGTGTGTGTTAACTATTAGAATGCTGTACTAGAATGCTTAAAAGGCCTCTAAAATTTTAAATACCGGTTATCGGTATCGTTTTTTGGGGCAAGGAAAATATTAGATATCGGTATTAGCCAAAAATGTGATATCGGTGCATCCCTTTATTCTAAAATGTATCACAATACCCCATAATGACATCACAATACCCCATAATGACATCACAATACCCCATAATGCCAAAGCAACAACAGGTTTAGGTTTTTTGCAATGTATTGAAACTATTCCCCAGGATAACTAGTCTCAGAGTAATTTAAGATCCCAGGATAACTAGTCTCAGAGTAATGTAAGATCCCAGGATAACTAGTCTCAGAGTAATGTAAGATCCCAGGATAACTAGTCTCAGAGTAATGTAAGATGCTTGGAAAAAGAAGCTGAAAAGAATAACAGAACGGCACCATTAGAACTAAAATGTGTCGCCTGGATGTCAGACCCCCAACCCTCCAAACTGTAAATAAATAATACAATGTGTCTCCTTGGCAACATTAGAACCTTGGCACGTTTACTGTGTATGTCGAGACAAAGGAATGATGTAAACAAATAATCCAAAATATTTTTGTCAATGAGACAGTATATAAACAAAGGAATGACCGAACCCCCTTTGGTGACTGAATGCTTGTAAGGAAAACTAGATGATCAAAACATTAGATCACATCAAATAAGCCTGAGTGGTTTCACCTCCTCCCAGACTATACTGGATACTACAGTTATAACTATACATAGTTATACAGGATACTACATTTATACAGTATACTACAGTTATACAGGATACTACAGTTATACAGGATACTACAGTTATAACTATACATAGTTATACAGGATACTACAGTTATACAGGATACTACAGTTATAACTATACATAGTTATTCCAAAGGTGGGCTACTTACTATCCACTGTTTGCAAGCCACCGTTGCTGATCTATTTTATTTAATTTATTTATTTCACCTTTATTTAACCAGATAGGCAAGTTGAGAACAAGTTCTCATTTACAACTGCGACCTGGCCAAGATAAAGCAAAGCAGTTTGACACATACAACACAGTTACACATGGAGTGTAACAAACATACAGTCAATAATACAGTAGAAAAATAAGTCTATATACAATGTGAGCAAGTGAGGTGAGATAAGGGAGGTGAAGGCAAAAAAAAGGCCATGGTGGCGAAGTAAATACAATATAGCAAGTAAAACACCGGAATGGTAGATTTGCAGTGGAAGAATGTGCAAAGTAGAGATAGAAATAAAGGGGTGCAAAGGCGCAAAATAAATAAATATAGTAAGGGAAGAGGTAGTTTGGGCTAAATTATAGATGGGCTATGTACAGGTGCAGTAATCTGTGAGCTGCTCTGACAGCTGGTGCTTAAAGCTAGTGAGGGAGATAAGTGTTTCCAGTTTCAGAGATTTTTGTAGTTCGTTCCAGTCATTGGCAGCAGAGAACTGGAAGGAGAGGCGGCCAAAGGAGGAATTGGTTTTGGGGGTGACCAGAGAGATATACCTGCTGGTGGTATCCAATCCACCTACCAATGCCATTCAACTCTCCTTCCGTGACCTCCAACTGCTCTTAAACGCAAGTAAAACTAAATGCATGCTATTCAACCGATCACTGCCTGCACCTGCTCGCCCGTCCATTATCACTACTCTGGACGGCGCTGACTTAGAATACGTGGACAACTACAAATACCTAGGTGTCTGGTTAGACTGTAAATTATCCTTCCAGACTCACATTAAGCATCTCCAATCCAAAATTAAATCTAGAATCGGCTTCCTATTTTGCAACAAAGCATCCTTCACTTTTGCTGCCAAACATACCCTCGTAAAACTGACCATCCTACCGATCCTCGACTTTGGTGATGTCACCTATAAAATAGCCTCCAACACTCTAGTCAGTAAACTGGATGCAGTCTATCACAGTGCCATCCGTTTTGTCACCAAAGCCCCATATACCACCCACCACTAAGACCTGTATGCTCTCGTCGGCTGGCCCTCGCTACATATTCGTCGCCAAACCAACTGGCTCCAGGTCATCTATAAGTCTTTGCTGGGCTGCCTTAACTCAGATCACTGGTCACCATAGCAACACCCACCCGTAGCACGCGCTTCAGGAAGTATATCTCACTGGTCATCCCCAAAGCCAAAAACCTACTTTGGCCACCTTTCCTTCCAGTTCTCTGCTGCCAATGACTGGAACGAAGTGCAAAAATCGCTGAAGTTGGAGACTTATATCTCCCTCACTAACTTTAAGCGTCAGCAATCAGAGCAGCTTACCGATCGCTGCAGCTGTACACAGCTAAATTATAATTACTTTGCTACTACGGCCTATTTATTGCCTTTATTGCCTCTGTACTCCATTTGCACACTGTATTGTTCATGACGTCCTCCAGTGATTTTTACTTTTCCCGTTGAAAAGTGATATATAAATACAGTAAAGTATAAACACACTAAAGGGAAACAAATACATGTTTTGAGCAAAATAGTGTTTTTTTAGACAACTGCAAACTAGAAGGAGTGAGTGACGTCATAGTAAGGCCTTCAAGGAGTTGGCTTGATGGGAAGTCGTGATGTCATCCAATAGGAGACTGATCTTAATGTGAATATTCATTATTCTTTTTAAAATCCTTCATGTTCTGTCAAGTTGGTTGTTGATCATTGCTAGAAAGCCATTTTCAAGTCTTTCCATAGATTTTAAAGATGATTTAAGTCCAAAATGTAACTAGGCCACTCAGGAACTTTCAATGTCATCTTGGTAAGCTCCTCCAGTGTCGATTTGGCCTTGTGGTTTAGGTTATTGTCCTGTTAGTACAGTTTTTTGTATTCAGATCTCTGAAATGCACTCTACCTACGTAACATTTAATGTCTCCTTATATAACGCTGGGAAAACAGTTTTCATGGGCACAGAAATTCCAAATCCAGTCATTTGAGTTTGCTAAATTCAAGGGTTCTAACCGAGAGTCACCTTAACTTTATTGACAACACCCAAGTGGATACTGTCATTAACGTGGTTCTTCAATAATTACACATCATTCTTAATACTGTAGCTGTTTAGTTAGTCACATGTTCAACTATCATCAGCTAATCCAGGAAATCATTTTCTGAATGACAGTCACATGACAAACATCACGACATGCAACAACAACCAAAGTGCTTCTTCATTCATTACTCTGGTAAAGACAGTTATGCCGTGCTCCACGTTGGATCCAACATCCCTAACAAATTGATGTTTATAATGTTATTGTCTGCTTGATTTACTGTAGGGTCTCGTTAGTCTGTTTACACACAGAGATACTTAGCTCATAATGTGTAGAGAACTGTTCCTTGATGGATAGGCTATTGTACAACACAGAGCTATTTTCCTATATTTGTTCTTTGGTGAAGTTATGGGTCCTACAGTAGGTCTATGTTGTTGTTAGGTGAAGTTATGGGTCCTACAGTAGGTCTATGTTAGGTGAAGTTATGGGTCCTACAGTAGGTCTATGTTAGGTGAAGTTATGGGTCCTACAGTAGGTCTATGTTAGGTGAAGTTATGGGTCCTACAGTAGGTCTATGTTAGGTGAAGTTATGGGTCCTACAGTAGGTCTATGTTAGGTGAAGTTATGGGTCCTAGAGTAGGTCTATGTTGTTGTTATGGGTCCTACAGTACACTATGTATGTCATGCAACAACAACCAAAGTGCTTCTTCGTTCATTACAGGTATATTTGTTGTTAGTTATGAGCCAATTTGGCAAACCGTGTACAAATCCTCATTGTCAGGTTGATGGAAAAGCTAGACAAAGAGCATTTTACTGGTTGAAGTGTTTTTTAAATACAAAGCGGTTGATTTGCGATGATGACACAAACATTATATTAAGCAGGACATTCAAACGAGCCTTACAATTATAATCCATAGTAGTGTGAAATGTACTCATAAGCAACCTGGAAATAGAGGTTACTCCCCTGAGTTTTCCCCCATTCAGAATTCATTGTGAAAAACTAAAATCTTTGCTCACCATTTTTGCTCCAGGCAGATATACTACATCCATAACTAGTGGTTTCCTCATTAACAGATATACTACATCCATAACTAGTGGTTTCCTCATTACCAGATATACTACATCCTTAACTAGTGGTTTCCTCATTACCAGATATACTACATCCATAACTAGTGGTTTCCTCATTACCAGATATACTACATCCATAACTAGTGGTTTCCTCATTACCAGATATACTACATCCATAACTATCGGTTTCCTCATTACCAGATATACTACATCTATAACTAGCGGTTTCCTCATTAGCAGATATACTACATCCACACCTAGTGGTTTCCTCATTAGCAGATATACTACATCCATAACTAGTGGTTTCCTCATGACCAGATATACTACATCCTTAACTAGTGGTTTCCTCATTAACAGATATACTACATCCATAACTAGTGGTGTCCTCATTACCAGATATACTACATCCATAACTAGTGGTTTCCTCATTACCAGATATACTACATCCTTAACTAGTGGTTTCCTCATTACCAGATATACTACATCCATAACTAGTGGTGTCCTCATTACCAGATATACTACATCCATAACTAGTGGTGTCCTCATTACCAGATATACTACATCCATAACTAGTGGTGTCCTCATTACCAGATATACTACATCCATAACTAGTGGTTTCCTCATTACAAGATATACTACATCCATAACTAGTGGTTTCCTCATTACCAGATATACTACATCCATAACTAGTGGTGTCCTCATTACCAGATATACTACATCCATAACTAGTGGTGTCCTCATTACTAGATATACTACATCCATAACTAGTGGTTTCCTCATTACCAGATATACTACATCCATAACTAGTGGTTTATTTTTTTTTCACTGTATTATTGACTATATGTTTGTTTTTACTCCATGTGTAACTATGTGTTGTTGTATGTGTCGAACTGCTTTGCTTTATCTTGGCCAGGTCGCAATTGTAAATGAGAACGTGTTCTCAATTTGCCTACCTGGTTAAATAAAGGTTAAATAAAAAAATAAAAAATAAAACTAGTGGTTTCCTCATTACCAGATATACTACATCCATGACTAGCGGTTTCCTCATTAGCAGGGAGGAGTTTCTACAATCAAATTGTGTCTGCATTGCCCTCGTGCCGGAGTTTTAGCAAACACAGAAAGTCGCCTATATTGTAGACCAAAAGTCGTCTGGCACACTGCTTAGAGTTTCAACAACATGAATAACTTGTTTCTAGTCTACAATCTTAGATGTTACTACTAATGTGAAAACAAGACCAAATATGACTAATCTTGCTCATTTTCTTCTCAGGATTTCAACAACTTCAATAACTTATTTCTGGTTATTTCTGGTTACCACTAATGTGGAAACAAGACAAAATATGACTATTGTTGCTAACTTAACTGTCTTAATTGTCAAATTTAACAGACGTCAATTGTTGTACAACTTCATGGGTATGCTCTGGGCATCACCTTTTACCTCAAATAAACAGTGGATTTCTGCTGTTGTGGGCCTTTAACCATCTGTATGACTTTGTTGTTCACACAGGAGAGAGACGTGACTATCGTGGATCCTCTGGGGAGCCTCAACAACCTCATGATGCTGAAGAGGCAGAGAAAAGTCTCTCCAGATCAGAACTCCACACAGGAGAGAAATCTCATTGCTGCTCTTACTGTGAGAAAAGATTCAACTCTTCACTAGACCTTAAAATACATAAAATAAATCACAGAGGAGAGAAACGTTATGGCTGTGATGAATGTGGGAAGCGTTTTGTTAGTTCTAGTAGTCTGAAATCACACCAGAGAACACACACAGGAGAGAAACCATATAGCTGTAATCAATGTGGAGAGAGTTTTGCTCAGCTAAACAGCCTGATAATACACCAGTGGACACACACAGGAGAGAAACCTTTTAGCTGTGATCTATGTGGGAAGAGATTTACTACATCTAGCTCTCTTACTTCACACCAGAGAACACACACAGGAGAGAAACCTTATATCTGTGATCAATGTGGGAAGAGATTTACTACATCTAGCTCTCTGAATTCACACCAGAGAATACACACAGGAGAGAAATCTTATAGCTGTGATCAATGTGGGAAGAGTTTTACTGGATCTAGCCATCTGATTCGACACAAGAGAACACACACAGGAGAGAAATCATATAGCTGTGATCAATGTGGGAAGAGAGTTACTACATCTAACTCTCTGACTTCACACCAGAGAATACACACAGGAGAGAAACCTTATACCTGTAATCAATGTGGAAAGAGTTTTACTCACCTAAATAGCCTGATAGTACACCAGCGGACACACACAGGAGAGAAATCTTTTAGCTGTGGTCAATGTGGGAAGAGATTTACTACATCTAGCTCTCTGACTTCACACCAGAGAACACACACAGGAGAGAAACCTTATAGCTGTGATCAATGTGGGAAGAGTTTTACTGAATCTAGCTCTCTGACTAAACACCAGAGAACACACACAGGAGAGAAACCTTATAGCTGTGATCAATGTGGGAAGAGATTTACTACATCTAGCTCTCTGACTTCACACCAGAGAACACACACAGGAGAGAAACCTTTTAGCTGTGGTCAATGTGGGACGAGATTTACCAGATTTAGATATCTAACTATACACCAGAGAACACACACAGGAGATAAACAATATAGCTGTGATCAATGTGGGAAGAGTTTCAGTACATCTGGCTGTCTGACAGAACACCAGAGAACACACACAGGACAGAAACCTTATAGCTGTAATAAATGTGGGAAGATATAGCTGTGACCAGAGATAATCTGATTAAAGATCTCGGATTCAACATCAGAAAATACATGTTGTTTCATGATATCAATGAAATAATGTTTTTAAAATTGTGGAAGTATTTTAGTAACGATGTCACAATGTAGAATGTTTTAACATTGTAGAAGGAATATTTTAATGATGTCACAATGTAGAATGTTTTAACATTGTAGTAGGAGTATTTTAATGATGACCTTATCGTTTGCCCTGTTCAATTGATTGCAGCATGATATGGATATTAGCCCCAGGGGGAAATCCAGGCTCTGAATTGAAAGAGTACTATTTATGAGATTTAACAAAATGTGACTAACAAAAATAGAGTTGTGTTACACTTACCACTTTGGTGACCCACTTGAATCAAAATGCAACACTTCAAAATGTTTAGGTTTTCAATATATCCCAAACTGTTTCTGCATATTGGTTATTGATTTGGACACGTTAAAACTGTGTTTTGACATTGCGCTATTCCCATTTAGCAAAATGTCATTGAAAAGAAGACTATCCCCGACGTCCAATATATGTTCGGTTGTAGTTGAAAGTGAAAGTTAAAAATATGTATTTTCGGGTCGTTTTTTAAATTATTTGAAAACAAATTAATTTTAACGTACTTGCAGCCTAAACACATGGATGCAGTATAATAAATTGGTCTATAATCAATTTTATGAACAATCCTACATCACTCCAGTATTTATTGAAAACATTCAAGTGCTAATTGTCTTTATTCCACTACTGAAGAAGCATGACTCAAATCACCTCATACTTCAAACATTCAGCCTGACAAAAGATACATGTTTTATTATTCCATGCCTCATCCTTAAGTGAAGTATTGCCAATACATATTAACAAAGGGGTATGCATTTGCTTTTGATATTTACAATTCATGTAACATTTAGTCATAGTTATTTATGCAACCAGCTGACAATTTTTGGGTACTATTATATTGAAATTGTTATCCTGCTTTTAGAATATCAGGGATCATTCTCAGATGTACCAACCCACATGTACTAGAGCATGACATTGGGGACTGGGCCCCGATCCAACAACATGCCTATCGAGTGAACCCTGAAAAGAGAGAGAAGCTCGGGATATTGCAGGAGCTCTTGAAATCAGACATGACTAATACAATTTGATTTGAGTTTTGTCCAAGGCGATGAGAGTTTTAGGAGGACGAGAGTTCTAGAAGCTGGTGAGTTTTAGGATTCTATAGAAAGTAATTCTATTTTTTTCATTTATGTTTTGAGGTTGGACTTTAGCACGTATAGCTCGTCAGCACGTCTAGCTCGTCAGCACGTCTAGCTCGTCAGCACGTCTAGCTCGTCAGCACGTCTAGCTCGTTAACACCAATCAATGCGCCCTACGTGCTATCTCGTTAGTCAGTATGTGTTACACCTGTGCTGGCTTGTCCATCTCGTTAGTGGGAAGGTGTTTCACCTGAGCTGGTCCAGGTTCTATTTAAGAGTGTCTGGCCCAGTGCTCCAGTTGTCTTGATAGATGTGGAGAGTCAACACCTTTAGTTGCTCCACCTTTTTGGTTTGCTTCCTGTCTGTAAGTTTATTGTGGGTTTTTATTTTGTTTGCTTCTTCTTGGACATATTTAGTGAGTCTCATGGTTGGTGTCTTTTAGGTCCCAGTTGTTACGAGTCAACTTTCAGTCGACACCCCCATAGTGTCTTTGAGAACCCCTCCTAAAAAGCAAGCTTATATTTTGGGTTGGATATTTCATCCAATTAGTGTTTTAATCAATGGCATTTCCTTAGAATGCTCATTGGTCTTTCAGTTTTTAAATTTCAGTTTTTTGTATCCTGTTATTTTTGTTTACTAAGTATTTCAGTTTATTTTCATTGTTTTCTCCTGTGAAGCCATTGTGTTGCATCCATGTCTGAAATGTGCTGTATAAATAAAGCTTGATTTGATGTCAACAAATGAACCCAATGACTGACCTATCAACAGACTGTTGGTCCATCTTAGTATGAAAATCAGTATCAATCCCACTTTTCAAGCCTGCTGAAAGCGTGGTGGAGTGGTAAACACCACCCCCGGCTCTACCAGGGGCTTGAGGTGGTTTCCCACAGCTCTGCTTATGTCATGTTCTGTGGCCTTGCCGTTCCATTTCATGACTGCCCCTGCAACACAGAAAGAAACACATTTAGTCATATTATATGAAACACTCAAAGTAATGGATGTGGAGCATCTATGGCCTCAGTTACACCTGGCACCTAAATGTGACTTCTGTCATCTGATCACTCCAGGCTGCATTCGGTTCAGATCTACCAGGATGGGCCTTTGACATAGTCTGGATGCAGTCAGGCCACTGAATATAAATAAGCAATGTGAAGAGATGGGGTGAATGAGTGGGGAAAAGTACATTTGACACAAATTACCTTCATAATATCAAAGAACAAATGTGTGTGCCTGAGGGGAAATTACCTTTCATACAGCCAAAAGGGGTGAGAAATTAAACCAATACAATTTGCACTAACGTAAATAAACATAGATGATGGAACATATTCCCTTTTGCTTACGTGATGAAACGCTAAGGGGACATAAATATTTACCATCTCAACCATGTGTGACCTCTCACCTCTGGCTGTAGAAGTGTTCTTCCTAACCAGTCCCTCAACAGCTCTCTGACTGAGCTCCACCCTCACTGGGTCTTCAGAGGAGAGGAAGGCTGAGGAGGGATGGAAGATGAATGGATCAGTCAGTCAATAAAGTGTAGAGCTGCTGTCTATGCTGTCTGACAAAATCACTATTTTAGTAGTTCCTTAAAGTAAATAAGGCTTTATGACTGATGTATACTAACTATCAATCACTTAGATCATGTATTTTCAGGTAGCGATACATCTTTGGGACGTCCGTAGCCCGTTGAAGTTGACATTTAAAATGGTTAACCTTTCACGAGTATCAACCCCGTATCCGGGATCACCCCCCACCCCCCCCACACTGATTAGCATCGCTAGCATAGCTTCACAAGTAAATAGTAGCATCTAAATATCATTAAATCACAAGTCCAAGACACCAGATGAAAGATACAGATCTTGTGAATAAACCCATCATTTCTGTTTTTTAAAATGTTTTACAGGGAAGACACAATATGTAAATCTATTAGCTAACCACGTTAGCAAAATACACCATCTTTCTTTGTCCACCATTTTCTCTCTCCACCACTAGCTATCACCAATTCGGCTAAACTAAGATATTGATAGCAACAAACCAAGACAAAAACTCATCAGATGACAGTCTGATAACATATTTATGGTATAGGATAGGTGTTGTTAGAAAAAAGTGCATATTTCAGGTAGAAATCACAGTTTACAATTGCACCGACCATCACAAATCGACTAGAATTACTAGATAGAGCAACGTGTATGACCAATTTACTCATCATAAAACATTTCATAAAAATAGACAAAGCATAGCAATGGAAAGACACAGTTCTTGTGATTTCAGACCATATTTCAGATTTTCTAAGCGTTTTTCAGCGAAAACACAATAAATCGATAAGTTAGCATACCACATGTGAAAACGTTAGTAGAGTATGAATTCAAGGCAAAGGGAGCTATAACGTTATCATCGCCAAAATATATTAATTTTTTCACTAACCTTCTCAGAATTCTTCCGATGACACTCCTGTAACATCATTTTACAACATACATATACAGTTTGTTCGAAAAGGTGCATATTTAGCCATACAAAACCGTGGTTATACAATGGAAATAGTCACAACTCAAGCATCAAAATGAGGGACGTCAGCTTTCAGAGTGATCTAGTTTAATCGAAAGCTAATCATATACTTGACTAAAAAATACAGAGTTGACAGGAATCGAAAGACAAATTAGTTCTTAATGCAACCGCTGACTTACATTTTTAAAATTATCCTTACTTTTCAATACAGGGTTCGCCAAGTGAAGCTATACCAAACAAAATGGCGAAATATGCGTTTAAAATATTTCGACAGAACAACGATTTATCATATTAAATATTGCTTACTTTGAGCTGTTCTTCCATCAGATTCTTGGGCAATGTATTCTTTCTTGGGTTTAATCTTCTTTTGGTCGAAAGATGTCCTTTGTCCGTCTAAATGCCCGCTAACGTTCGACCGGGACCCCGAAATGTGCCCGGTGCTTCACATAGAAATGCATCAAAATCGCACTAAACGGATATAAATTGCTATAAAACGGTTTAAATTAACTACCTTATGATGTTTCTAAGTCCTATATCGAATTAAATTACAGACGGATACATTTTACGTTGATAACCGAGCCTTTGAAAATGGCATCCGGAGGTGTCTTCCTGCGTAAAGGCGAGCGTCGAAAGGGGGGCTACCCTCACTCCTTGGTCCTTTATAACCTCTGAGAGCTACGCAGAAGGCCCATTCCACTTCTCATTGGTTACTGACATCCAGGGGAAGGCGGGTGCAGTTCGTGTCGTTCCATAGGATATACACAGACTTTTAAAACTGATCTGAAATCAGAGCTTCGCTCTCAGACCTTTCACTGTCTGTCATGGATTTCGCTGTAGAAAGAGTTCTGGGTCACCCACAGACATCATTCCAACTTTGTATGAAACTAGAAAGTGTTTTCTATCCAATAGAATTAATAATATGCATATTGTACGAGCAAGAATTGAGTACTAGGCAGTTTAATTTGGAGACGACAAAATGCTAATTCGGAACAGCACCCCCTGTAGTCGCAAGAAGTTTAAGTTAGGGGTTAAGGTTAGGGTTTAGGGTAGGGATGTCTCAAGAATCCCTAGAGAGTACCCTAGAGTTAACTTTTTGTCTGAAAATAAAATCTACATTTTACTCAACTGCGTCCAGTCAGCAGATGGACTAGATGTCGCTTAGGCTGCCAAGAATTCAGCAGAGCAAGTTTGTATGAAGGTCTGGTTATTAAATGGGTACATAGTTCAATAGTAATATCCTCTAAAACGCTCTGGTGACAGACTTTGCTGCCCTGTTTCCAGTTGTCCACATGACTGGGAGAACCTATTCAAGGAAGTAAATAGATTTTGGAAATGTAAAAACAACGATGTATTATTAGCTAACTAGCTACAGTGCAGGCTAACTCTAATGAGCTGCTAAATGAGCTAGCTAGTTAGCTAGCAAATACTGTATAGATAGATAGATACGTGAATGAAATATCACCAGCTACTTAACTTCATATTAGCTAGCTATCTATTTATCACTGTAAAAAACAAACTCCAAATGCATTTGTAGGTAGCTAGCTAACAGCCATGGAGGAGGGTGAAAGGATAGCAGCCCCAACTGTCAGTGAGAGAGGAGGCTATTCTGGATAGGGCAGGTACTTTTGTGTAGTTCCTGTCCCTAGAAGTGAGGACGGAGATAAAAGTAACATAATATTCAGTGTGGTGTAATTTGACTATAATGAAGTGTGTTTCTTGTGAGGTCTTCTGTCCTCAGATAAAGAGCGCTATGAAAGCCAGTCTACATATGAAGAGGTCCCAATGAAGAGCAGTGGTTCTCAGTCCTGGGGACTCAAAGAGGGGCATGTTTTTGCCTCAGCACTGCACAGCTGATTCAAATGATCAACTCATCATCAAGCTTCAAGTGGTATTTATGTATTCATTTGTGATGCCGTCCTTGATATGATCGTGTTATTGTCACATGCTACACATGTACATATGTGTGCCCATGGATCTATCAATCCAATGTTATCATGATTTGTTATCAGGGATATTATACTTTAGTAATCCACAATGACCTGGTGATGTAACAGTCTAATAATTACATTGTCTTCCATATTCCTACAGATACCTTGTAACTGGAGATTCCTTCAAAACGATTGCTTACAGTTGCCGTGTAGGGCACTGCAAGGTTGGGTGACCAGGGTCATCTGGGACTGCCTCCTGGAGGAATTCAGATGTGTGAAGGCTACCTGTGTCCTGCGTAACTTCATGAGGATGGACACGAGGACCAGGAGGGGATCTGCAGCTCGCCGCCGTGTCCCAGAGGAGGAGTCTGCTGCTCTGCAGGATGTTTCAAGGATGGGGTCCAACAACGCAGCAAGAGAGGCAATCCGTGTGCAGGAGATCTTCACCTCCTCCTTCTTTTAAGAGGGTGCTGTTCCCTAGCAACACCATAGACTACACTATGCTCAACCAAAGGCTCTTTTAAGAGGGTACTGTTCCCTGGCAACACCATAGACTACACTATGCTCAACCAAAGGCTCTTTTAAGAGCTATTCACATTGCAATAAGAGTATTCTTCCATTTACTTAGCTATGTCAACTGCAGTTATTCAATTCCTAGTGTCTCTCCCTTTGATTTCTACTTCTCAGATGAGGGTGCTGTTTAGGTAAGGGTGTGATGTCTGTGCAAAAAACAAAACAGGCTATTTTAAATCACCCATATTGAAAAAATGTAGAGCAATTAGACACCCTATAACCCACACCTACACACTCATGTATCAATCTGATTGATGGATTGTGTTGTGCAGTAAGCAGGCTCAGGTGTATAACTGTGGCTCCTTCCACCTTCAAAGAATAGGCAAGAGGGCCAACCATGGAGAATAGTAAGACACTTCATTATTTCTATAACTACGCTATATTGTTTGTCCTTGTGTGTCCGTTCATGTTTTTCAGCATAAAGTACTCTGCAGCCACTTAGTGTGGTGTGGACACCAGGTGAGGCCACACACAGATTCCTGTTGATCACTGTGGCTTTAACTACCTTATTTTCTCAATAACAGTCTCTCTCCTCCACTTCATCCCTCTCTCCCCTTCTCCCTAAATCCTCTAGGTTATATCAGCTGTGTCGGTGAACCCCTCCTGCATCTGAACTGGCTACATAGAGGGCACAGCATGATCAGAGGTGAGAGGTCACTTGGTCAGGTCAACAGGAAGTATTATTAAAGAGATGCTTTACATTGAAATACAGATAGATGCAGTAGTCCCAGAGTTAATGATCCCAGGTCAGTTTTGCATTTCACCTCCTGATTGATGACTAACAATGTTAGAATTAGAACTAAAAACACAAGGCTTAAACATGCTCTCTCTCTCCATCTGTCTCTCGTCTGCAGATATGTTTTGATGTGAGAGGATGCCAACCCCCAGTCCCATCATCGCCACCTCACCTGCTTTTAAGATAACCTTTGGGCCGACTAGAGACACTATTATGTAATTGTGATGAACTGAGAGAATATTTAGGTAGCACTGTGTTTCATTAATCATGTGCTGCCTTCCCTGCTCCTATGTGCTTACCTCTTTCCCTTTCTGTCTTTTACACCTCTCTCTCCACCTCCTCTTTCTTCCTCTGTTTTTATAATGCACAACAGATGTGCATTGAAGTACAGATTGAACTTGTATTTATAACATTTGGACAATGAGCTTTTCAATAAAGCGTTTCACATTCTCTACTGGTTGAAATGAAGTGTAATGTGATGAAATACTCCACCTATCCTGTGTTTATCAGATCAATGCAGATGAAGGGCATTAGATGTTGAGATGAACCGGTGTTGGAGTATTTACATGATGCATAGGAAGTGTAGTGTTCTGTTTTTTAACATGATATTTCTGTATATATGAATTAACTAGTTAAATCCTGTTTCTAGTCTATTAGTTACAATGTGTAACCATTGATGTCCCAGGACCAAGATTGGTAAACACTGTTGAAGTGTAGAATTGTAATACATACATGCAGACACAGCGTCATTCAAAAACTGGAATTTGATACTCCTGGTATTGGATATGACTGAATAATCATCTCAAAGACATTCATTCCTAAACTGCACATTTATTTGCAAAGGTAGAGTACATGATCAGTGAATATATTACATGTACAGGTTACAATGTGGGGATCTCATGCATGGTAATAACTACATGTATACACGACTTGCATCCTTGGCACAACATGATATTATATTCTACTCAATCCATAGGCTTCATTAATGTCATTCAGGCTGTTTTGAAGTTGATACAACTGGCTATGATAGCTGAGGTTCATAGCTAGGTTCTGAACTAATATGTATACCAAACGTTTGGGTCCATACACAGATCGGCTAGATAGCTAGCTACACATCCATGGGCATACAGGGATTTGAATCATCCACTGCACAATAAGCAAGAACATAGCTAGCTACGTGATTTCATCTATCTGCATGGCAAAATTCAGCAAGGCAAGCTTACAAAATTGTACATTCAATTTACAGTAAAATCTTCAGCTAGCTAGATTCTATACATCCAATGTTTCCCAAAACGACAGCCTGGTTTGCTGGTTGTTTCATGAGTCCCTAAAACAACCAGAATTACAATTTCATACTCATGTCACAACATCCATAAAGCTAGCCAGCTAGCTGGCTAATGTTAGCTGGGTCCTAAAGCCCATAATGTTAGCTAGTCGTTTGTCTCTACATGAACTAACATTCCTGTCAACTGTACATGTTTTTTTGCATGATTAGTTATGACGTTATAATCCCTTACATTTTCTTCCATCGTAGTATTTCTATCCTCCATCTTTGATTCAGTTCAGTTCTGTGTAGGGTTTCCCCTCTCTCCTAGTATTTCTGTCCGCCATCTTTGCTGAAGAAAGTCTAACTGTCACTAGCGCAGCAGCAGCCTCCCCCGGTCCTAGTGCCTAGTAAAATATATTGACTGATATTGATTTATTTAGGGGGGGGGGGGGTAATTAATATTTTAGGACTAGCTAATTCCCTGAATCCTACCCTTTAATTTTTTGTCTGAAAATTAAATTTACATTTTACTCAACTGCGTTACCCACTCCAGTCAGCAGATTGCGGTCTGCGACTTTAAGGCAATTCTGCTACTGTGACGTATAATCTAGTGGACGGAACGCTTCTTTCAACAGCAGCAACAGACAGTCAGCCACCTCGGTAGCTTGCTAGCCAAAATATACGAACCAATAAAGCTCTTTAGACGCTTTAGTGTATATTAGCCACTGTATTTTAAACCCACTTCTGTCGTCTAGTTAGTTATCCGTTTTAATTTCATATTTACGGTATTGTTTTTATTATTCATCTAGCGGGCTGGTTAAGTTAGCATTAGCCTAGCTAGCTAACATCTTCAACCATGAGATCACTAAGCTACTCTCTTGTTAATGAAGAGAGGGACTGCTGGACGGAGAAAGAAGCTCTCGTCAAAGAGGAGAAGGAAGAGAAGGATATCACAGTAAAACAAGAAGTAGAGGGTGAGGCTGTTACAGTGAAAGAAGAAGAGAAAGACGTTACAGTGAAAGAAGAGGAAGACGAGTTCAGATTGAAAGAGGAAGAGGATGTTTCAGTAAAAGAAGAGGAGGAAGAGAAAGAGGAGGCTGCAGTTTTTGGAGTGAAAGAGGAGGATGGGGAGATGACTGTCACATTGGAAGAAGAGGAGGAGGAAACTGAATATCTGGGCTCCGTTTCCCAAACGCATCTTAAGGCATCCAATGGTTCTAACGATGAACGGGCCCTGATTAACACTAGTAAGTACTGTCTTAAAAACAGAGACACAAACTCTGCAGTTGTTGAACTGTTTTATTTTTTTATTTAACCAGGTGGCTGTGATGTCATAATGATAGTTTAACCAGGTAGGCCATGATGTCATAATGATAGTTTAACCAGGTGACCATGATGTCATAATGATAGTTTAACCAGGTGGCCATGATGTCATAATGATAGTTTAACCAGGTAGGCCAGTTGAGAACAAGTTCTCATTTACAACTGCGACCTGGCCAAGATAAAGCAAAGCAGTGTGACACAGACAACAACATAGTGTTACACATGGAATAACATGGAATAAACAATAAACAAGCCAATAACACAATAAACAAGTCAATGACACAGTAGAAAAAAAGAAAGTCTATATATAGTGTGTGCAAAAGGCATGAGGTAGGCAATGAATAGTCCATAGTAGCGAAGAATTACAATTTAGCAGATTAACACTGGAGTGATAAATGAGCAGATGATGATGTGCAAGTAGAGATACTGGTGTGCAAAAGAGCAGAAAAGTACATATACAGCTGCAGCGATCGGTTAGCTGCTCAGATAGCTGATGTTTAAAGTTGGTGAGGGAAATATAAGTCTCCAGCTTCAGCGAATTTTGAAATTCGCTCCAGTCACTGGAAGGATGTGTGGTGTTAAAGGGGAAATCTGCAATTACCACATCCATATTTAGATTTTTAAATTATTTATTTATAGCCATTGATTCTTGAAGAATATAACACATGCCTCATGAGCTTAGTTCAACTGTTGTACCCCATCAGAACACCAAATAAGCTTTTTTTACTTCAATGTATAGAAACAATGTAAATCAACACTGTAAAGCCTCAAAACATAGTTAAAACTATAATGTTGATATCATTGATGGTCAGTCCTTGCATCCATAGGTCTGTCTATGAATTTGAAAGTAGTTACATTTCTCCAGCCCCATCCATCATCTTATTAGCAAAATAGTGGTGGAATTACAGCTTTGTTATTGGTTGATTGATTCTTGTGTATCTTTTTTAAAGGGACAACCTAGTATTTAAACAGCAACAAAATGGCTGCCCAGAGACTTGGTTTGGTAAACAGTTGAGGGATGGGGGCTGGGATGGGGTCTGGAGAAATGTAACCACTCTCAAATTAATAGAGAAAGCTATTGTATCAACCGTAACCCAAAACCTAGCGACCTCGTCAAGAAGTTCAGACATCTTGGTGTAACAGTTATAAGGTGTTGGCTTGACAGTCGCTGGACCCAGGTTTGAGTTCAGCTCAGGGCAACCCCCTGAATTCACTACACTATGAATACAAGGACTGCCCATCCATGATGTCATAATGATAGTTTAACCAGATTTCTAGGCTATATATTATATTCTAGAATTCATCCATGATGTCATAATGATAGTTTAACCAGATTTCTAGGATATATAGTATATTCTAGAATTGCCAGTGTAGATTTCCTGTGGGGGTCAAATTGTTAGAGCTGATAAATCATTGTATAATATTCAGCGTTTATTTTCATGCCATTACATCAATATCGCCCAACCAGAAGAGAAGAAACTCTTCCTGAACCACCTCCTCTTGCTGTCCTTCATACATTCTGACGTTGCTGGTAATCGGCTACACAAGCAGTCGGCAACCTACATTTGGAGTGCAAATGTATCTTACCATTTCTACTGATCTGGTGACAATTATGATTTTCATATGTTCATTTTACTGGAACAGTTTCATTTAATTTATAATAGTATCTCAATCATTGTCTGTGATTAATCTACATTCTATCTAAATGGAAATTATACAAATCTAAAAGTAACTTTTATTGCCATTGCCACCTATGTAAAAAATAGCCTACATAAAGCCAACAAATAAAAACATTGCAAATAACTGTCCTATAAATCACATGGCCTGTCCATAACGAACTTGAAACATTGTATAAAATATTCTGGGCCCTCAGTTTCCCGTGCCAGTGAGTTCTCGACCGACACAGCTGTAGGCTATTTGTGAAAGGGATAAGAAGTAATCAGGTGTTTTGACATTTCCACTGGATCAGCGCATTACGTTTTTCCCTTTTGTGCCGAGTGGTTATCGAAAGGGTGAGAGCTGGAAATATTTTACAAATACTTTGAGGAGTTATTCTCATTTGTAATTGATTTTGATTATACTTTGTTTACTTGCTGTTTGAGGTGAGAAAAAAATGTGCTTTGAGAAGCTCCACAGCTCATTAGTGGTGCAGCGTTAAGACAATCAGAAATACTATCAGACATCCCCAAATGGGCACATTTATAGATCTACATTAGTGCTCGGTCCTACTTCTATGTGTGTAACCAGGTAGACTAGTCCTACTTCTATATGCGTAACCAGGTAGACTAGTCCTACTTCTATATGCGTAACCAGGTAGACTAGTCCTACTTCTATATGCGTAACCAGGTAGACTAGTCCTACTTCTATATGCGTAACCAGGTAGACTAGTCCTACTTCTATATGTGTAACCAGGTAGACTAGTCCTACCTCTATATGCGTAATCAGGTGTGCGTCCTTACTCAACATTGACAGGAGGGTTTCAAGCAAAAGACAATTAATAAATTGACAAACCTGACACATCTTGGTCAGGTCAAATCAAATGTTAATGGTCACATACACATGGTTAGCAGATGTTAATGGTCACATACACATGGTTAGCAGATGTTAATGGTCACATACACATGGTTAGCAGATGTTAATGGTCACATACACATGGTTAGCAGATGTTAATGGTCACATCCACATGGTTAGCGGATGTTAATGGTCACATGGTTAGCGGATGTTAATGGTCACATACACATGGTTAGCAGATGTTAATGGTCACATACACATGGTTAGCGGATGTTAATGGTCACATACACATGGTTAGCAGATGTTAATGGTCACATACACATGGTTAGCAGATGTTAATGGTCACATACACATGGTTAGCGGATGTTAATGGTCACATACACATGGTTAGCGGATGTTAATGGTCACATACACATGGTTAGCAGATGTTAATGGTCACATACACATGGTTAGCAGATGTTAATGGTCACATACACATGGTTAGCGGATGTTAATGGTCACATACACATGGTTAGGGGATGTTACTGGTCACATACACATGGTTAGCGGATGTTAATGGTCACATACACATGGTTAGGGGATGTTACTGGTCACATACACATGGTTAGCGGATGTTAATGGTCACATGGTTAGCAGATGTTAATATTATTGGTCACATACACATGGTTAGCAGATGTTATTGGTCACATACACATGGTTAGCAGATGTTAATGTTATTGGTCACATACACATGGTTAGCAGATGTTAATGGTCACATACACATGGTTAGCGGATGTTAATGTTATTGGTCACATACACATGGTTAGCAGATGTTAATGGTCACATACACATGGTTAGCAGATGTTATTGGTCACATACACATGGTTATCAGATGTTATTGGTCACATACACATGGTTAGCAGATGTTAATGGTCACATACACATGGTTAGCAGATGTTATTGGTCACATACACATGGTTAGCGGATGTTAATGGTCACATACACATGGTTAGCGGATGTTAATGGTCACATACACATGGTTAGCGGATGTTACTGGTCACATACACATGGTTAGCGGATGTTATTGGTCACATACACATGGTTAGCGGATGTTAATGGTCACATACACATGGTTAACGGATGTTAATGTTTACATACACATGGTTAGCGGATGTTAATGGTCACATACACATGGTTAGCGGATGTTAATGGTCACATACACATGGTTAGCGGATGTTAATGGTCACATACACATGATTAGCGGATGTTAATGGTCACATACACATGGTTAGCGGATGTTAATGTTTACATACACATGGTTAGCGGATGTTAATGGTCACATACACATGGTTAGCGGATGTTAATGGTCACATACACATGGTTAGCGGATGTTAACGGTCACATACACATGGTTAGCGGATGTTAATGGTCACATACACATGGTTAGCGGATGTTAACGGTCACATACACATGGTTAGCGGATGTTAATGGTCACATACACATGGTTAGCAGATGTTATTGGTCACATACACATGGTTATTATGATGTTAATGGTCACATACACATGGTTAGCGGATGTTAATGGTCACATACACATGGTTAGCGGATGTTATTGGTCACATACACAGTGTTAGCGGATGTTAATGGTCACATGGTTAGCAGATGATAATGGTCACATACACATGGTTAGCAGATGTTAATGGTCACATACACATGGTTAGCAGATGTTAATGGTCACATACACATGGTTAGCAGATGTTAATGGTCTCTTAAACAGTGTTAGCTAATGGTTAGGTGAAGTTATGGGTCCTACAGTAGGTCTATGTTATTGTTAGGTGAAGGTGTGGGTCCTACAGTAGGTCTATGTTATTGTTATGGGTCCTACAGTAGGTATATGTTGTTGTTAGGTGAAGTTATGGGTCCTACAGTAGGTATATGTTGTTGTTAGGTGAAGTTATGGGTCCTACAGTAGGTCTATGTTGTTGTTAGGTGAAGTTATGGGTCCTACAGTAGGTATATGTTGTTGTTAGGTGAAGTTATGGGTCCTACAGTAGGTCTATGTTCTTGTTAGGTGAAGTTATGGGTCCTACAGTAGGTCTATGTTGTTGTTAGGTGAAGTTATGGGTCCTACAGTAGGTCTATGTTATTGTTAGGTGAAGTTATGGGTCCTACAGTAGGTCTATGTTGTTGTTAGGTGAAGTTATGGGTCCTACAGTAGGTCTATGTTGTTGTTAGGTGACGTTATGGGTCCTACAGTAGGTGTATGTTGTTAGGTGAAGTTATGGGTCCTACAGTAGGTATATGTTGTTGTTAGGTGAAGTTATGGGTCCTACAGTAGGTTTATGCTATTAGGTGAAGTTATGGGTCCTACAGTAGGTGTATGTTGTTGTTAGGTTAAGTTAGGGGTCCTACAGTAGGTGTATGTTGTTGTTAGGTGAAGTTATGGGTCCTACAGTAGGTCTATGTTGTTGTTAGGTGAAGTTATGGGTCCTACCGTAGGTCTATGTTGTTGTTAGGTGAAGTTATGGGTCCTACAGTAGGTGTATGTTGTTGTTAGGTGAAGTTATGGGTCCTACAGTAGGTCTATGTTGTTGTTAGGTGAAGTTATGGGTCCTACAGTAGGTGTATGTTGTTAGGTGAAGTTATGGGTCCTACAGTAGAGCCTGAGCCTGCCTGTTGGCGAATGCAGTAAGCTAAGGTAAGTTGCTAGCTAGCATTAAACTTATCTTATAAAAAACAATCAATCAATGACTGTCATTGCTCCAATGTGTACTTAACCATAAACATCAATGCCTTTCTTAAAATCAATACACAAGTATATATTTTTAAACCTGCATATTTAGCTAATAGAAATCCAGGTTAGCAGGCAATATTAACCAGGTGAAATTGTGTCATTTCTCTTGCGTTCATTGCATGCAGAGTCAGGGTATATGCAACAGTTTGGGCCGCCTGGCTCATTGCGAACTAATTTGCCAGAATTTTACGTAATTATGACAACATTGAAGGTTGTGCAATGTAACAGGAATATTTAGACTCATAGATGCCAACCGTTAGATAACATACGGAACGGAATAAACGTTTTGTTTTCAAGGTGATAGTTTCCGGATTAGTCAAAGGTATATGGTTTAGAGAGAAATAGTCGACGCGTTATAATTCCTGTAATAACTTGCGGCTGAATTTGAAAGGGGTTCCTTCGTTATTTTACCGTTCATGTCTTCCATAGAGAATGTCTTGATCTACTTCAAATAAGGTCTGTGTTTCGTGCAGGCTTAAACCGCCTCGACGTTTTGATACCCGTGTAAATCTCACTAGGATAAGGTAACGTTTGTCAACATATTTTCATAAATCCACTCTACAATTTTTTTTAATATCTTGGCTTATATTTAGCCAATATTGATCAGAGTTACCTTGTCCTATGGATATCTACACAGTTATAAAATTGGCACGGTGATGTAAGCCTACACGAAACACAGACCTTATTTTAAGTGAATCTAAAAATATCCTATGCAATAAATGAAGGAACCGCTTTTTGCTAGGTGTCATGGGAATTATGACTCGCACTTTGGTTGTCAATTCTTACCATGCCCATTATTAAAATAGGATTTCCTGCATATAGAAATTAAAGTTTTTGTTTTCAACATTCATCACAGGTAACTTAAACTCTATTTTTATTCAAACAGTTGAGAGTATTTGTCTCCTAAGCAGACTCTTCAGTATCATTGTCACTTCAGAGCTGTGTGCGTGTGTGTGTATTTATGTATTATTTTAAGTTTAAAATAAAAGTGTTCATTGTTCATTCAGTATTGTTGCAATTGTCATTATTACAAAAATGTGTGTGTGTGTATGATATATATATATTTAAAAACATTTTTTTTAAATAAATCGTCCGATTAATCGGTATCGGCTTTTTTTCTCCTCCAATAATCGGTGTCGGTATCGGCATTGAAAAATCATAATCGGTCGACCTCTAGTCCAGAGTAGTGATGCTTGTCGGGCGGGCGGATGCGGGCAGCGATCGGTTGAAGAGCATTTAGTTTTACTAGCATATAAGAGCAGTTGGAGGCCACGGAAGGAGTGTTGTATGGCGTTGAAGCTCGTATGGAGGTTTGTTAACACAGTGTCCAAAGAAGGGCCATATGTATACAGAATGGTGTCATCAGAGAAACACCCACAGCAAGAGTTACAGCATTGATATATACAGAGTCAGCCTGAGAATTGAACCCTGTGGCACCCCCATAGAGACTGCCAGAGGTCCGGACAACAGGCCCTCCGATTTGACACACTGAACTCCATCAGAGAAGTAGTTGGTGAACCAGGCGAGGCAGTCATTTGAGAAACCAAGGCTGTTGAGTCTGCCGATAAGAATACGGGGATTGACAGAGTCGAAAGACTTGGCTAGGTTGATGAATACGGCTGCACAGTACTGTCTTTTATCGATGGCGGTTATGATATCGTTTAGTAACTTGAGCGAGGCTGAGGTGCACCCGTGACCAGCTCGGAAACCAGATTGCATAGCGGAGAAGGTACGGTGGGATTCGAAATGGTCAGTGATCTGTTTGTTCACTTTGCTTTCGAAGACTTTAGAAAGGCAGGGCAGGATGGATATAGGTCTACAACAGTTTGGGTCTAGAGTGTCACCCCCTTTGAAGAGGGGGATGACCACGGCAGCTTTCCGATCTTTAGGAATCTCAGACGATACGAAAGAGAGATTGAACAGACCAGTAATAGGGGTTTCAACAATGGCGGCAGATAACTTTAGGAAGAGAGGGTCCAGATTGTCTAGCCCAGCTGATTTTTAGGCATCCAGATTTTGCAGCTCTTTCAGAACATCAGCTGTTTGTATTTGGGTGAAGGAGAAGCAGGGGGAGCTTGGGCAAGTTGCTGCGAGGGGTGCGGAGCTGTTAGCCGGGGTTGGGGTAGCCAGGTGGAAAGCATGGCCAACCGTAGAAAAATGCTTATTGAATTGCTCTATTGTCGTGGATTTATCAGTGGTGACAGTGTTTCCTAGCCTCAGTGCAGTTGGCAGCTGGGAGGAGATACTCTTATTTTCCATGGACTTTACAGTGTCCCAAAACTTTTGGGAATTAGTGCTGCAGGATGCATATTTCTGTTAGGAAAGTAAAGGCTAGCTTTTTCAAACTGACCGTGTGTATTGGTTTCTGACTTCCCTGAAAGTTTCATATCGCGGGGAATATTCGATGCTAGTGCAGTACGCCACAGGGTGTTTTTGTGCTGGTCAAGGGCAGTCAAGTCTGGAGTGAACCAAGGGCAGACGACAATTGTTGTACAACATCATGGCTATGCTGTTGGCATCACCTTTTACAGTGGATTTCTGCTGTTGTGGGCTTTTAACCATCTGTCTGACTTGTTGTTCACACAGGAGAGAGACGTGACTATCGTGGATCCTCTGGGGAGCCTCAACAACATCATGATGCTGATGAGGCAGAGAAGAGTCTCTCCACGTCAAAACACCTCAAGAAACACCAGCAGAGAACCACAGGGAAGAAATCTCACTTCTGCTCTGACTGTGGGAAAGGTTGCAAATCTTCATCAGAACTTAAAATACACCAGAGAACACACACAGGAGAGAAATCTTATAGCTGTGGTCAATGTGGGAAGAGTTTTGATAGATCTTGCCATTTGACTGTACACCAGAGAACACACACAGGAGAGAAATCTTTTAGCTGTGACCAATGTGGGAAGAGTTTTACTAGATATAGCCAGCTGATTGTACACCAGAGAACACACACAGGAGAGAAATCTTTTAGCTGTGATCAATGTGGGAAGAGTTTTAGTCAATCTGGAGCTCTGACCAATCACCAGAGAATACACACAGGAGAGAAACCTTTTAGCTGTGGTCACTGTGGGAAGAGTTTTACAGCATATAGCCATTTGAAGATACACCAGAGAACACACACAGGAGAGAAACCTTATAGCTGTGATATATGTGGGAAGAGTTTTAGTCAATCTGGAGCTCTGACCAATCACCAGAGAATACACACAGGAGAGAAATCTTTCAGCTGTGATCAATGTGGGAAGTGTTTTACTACATCTAACCAGCTGACTCTACACCAGAGAACACACACAGGAGAGAAACCTTATTGCTGTGATCAATGTGGGAAGAGTTTTACTACATCTGGCTCTCTGACTTTACACCAGAGAACACACACAGGAGAGAAACCTTACAGCTGTGATCAATGTGGGAAGAGTTTTACTGCATCTGTCTCTCTGACTTTACACCAGAGAACACACACAGGAGAGAAACCTTATAGCTGTGATCAATGTGGGAAGAGTTTTTGTCAATCTGGCCATCTGACAGTGCACCAGAGAACACACACAGGAGAGAAACCTTATAGCTGTGATCAATGTGGGAAGAGTTTTTCTACTTCTGGCTATCTGACAGTGCACCAGAGAACACACACAGGAGATAAACCTTATAGCTGTGATCAATGTGGGAAGAGTTTTGTTCAATCTAGCTCTCTGACAGTGCACCAGAGAACACACACAGGAGATTAACCTTATAGCTGTGATCAATGTGGGAAGAGTTTTGTTCAATCTAGCTATCTGACAGTGTACAAGAGAACACACACAGGAGAGCAAATATATAGCTGTGACCATAGATAATCTGATAAAAGATCTCTGACTAATCATCAGAAAATACATGAAGGAGTTGTTTCATGATATCAATGAAATGTCACAATGTAGAATGTTTTAACTTTGTAGTAGGAGTATTTTAATGATGTCACAATGTAGAATGTTTTAACATTGTAGTAGGAGAATTGTAATGATGTCACAATGTAGAACCCTAAATGTTTGCCCCCTGTTCTATTGATTTCAACATGATATGGATATTAGCCTCAGGGGGAAAATCCAAGCTCTGATTTGAAAGAGTACTATTTATGAGATTTAGTAAGTACACATTATTCCCAGATTCAGTGTGGTTTTTGAGCTGTTAGTTTTAACAGGACGTGCAACCTCATCTCCCTCCTGTCGCACAAATGATTTTAGCATAATATCGATGAGTTATGACAAATTAGTGTTGCGTTCCTTTGTTTAGCGACCCCTACATTTAAATGCATTCCAACATCACGTACAACCTGATTTCCCCCCTAATTGATATCAGTGATTTATTGCTACTTGTCAAAACAACACTGTTTCTGGTGCTTGTGCAGTTTATAAGGAGCTTGTTTAAAAAAATACAAGTAATATGATTATTGTGGCAGATGTTTGTGTAAATAGCACATGTTATGTTTAGGTTTTCAATGTATCCCAAACTGTTTCTGCATATTGGTTATTGATTTGGACACGTTAAAACTGTGTTTTGTCATTGAGGCTATCCCACCTAGCAAAATGTAATTGAAAAGTCGTTGAAAATAAGACTATGCAATCAAATATTTTTTTTAACATTTTTTATTATACCATGCCTTACCATTAAGTGAATTAATGACAATACATATTATCAAAGGGGTGTACATTCATGTAACTTTTAGTAATCATAATTATTTATGCAATCAACTGACAATTTTCGGGTATAAATATATTGACATTGTTGCCCTTCTTTTAGAATAGCAGGGTTCATTCTCAGATGTGCCAACTCAAATGTACTAGAGCATGACATTGGGGACTGGGCCCCGATCCAACAACCTGCCTATCTAGTGAACCCTGAAAAGAGAGAGAAGCTCTGCAGTGAGGTGGAAAGTTGCTACGGATATCGCAGGAGTTTCCTCTTGAAATCAGACACGTCCGTGTTAAGGACAACTTGGTTGCTGATTGTTTCAAATAGATTTGGGTTTTGCTAGTCATAGTTTTGCGTTTAGCCATTGCGTTGCCATGGATCATTTTATTTTGACTGCACGTTTTTCCGTATTGGAGATGAGTTTTGTTTGGGCTCGTTTCAAGGGGACGAGAGTTCTAGAAGCTGGTGAGTTTTAGGAAGACGAGAGTTCTAGAAGTTTGTTGAGTTTTAGGATTCTATAGAATGAAAATGAAAAAGGAGAAAAAAATAATACGATTGTATATTATTATTTAGAAATGTGTTTTTAATTGTTGACAGCCAGTAGACACCATGTTTATATTGTAGAAGGTGAAGCATTGTAGTTGATTATAATGTGAAATGGAAGTTGTTTTCTGTTAGTGGTGAGCAAACTTGTCCAACAAAAATTATAGGATTTATTTGTTGTCTTAAGGGGAAAGGTGTTCCAGGCTTTCATTTCTCCATTTATGTTTTGAGGTTGGACTTTAGCACGTATAGCTCGTTAGCATATATAGCTCGTTAACACGTAGGGCACACTGATTGGTGTCACCTTGTTAGTCAGTATGTGTAACACCAGTTCTTTTGTTTGCCTCTTCGTGGGCAGATTTAGTGGATCTCATGGGTGACTTTTATGTCCCAGTTGTTGTTACTAGTCAACTTTCAGTGGACACTGAGAGCAAAATTGCAAGATTATGTTATAATACTTTTATTGGATCAAATGGTTGTTTTATGCAACAGAATAGAAGGCTCTTAGAACTATTGTATCTGTGTGTTCTACTGAGGATGGGCCTCTGGGAGATAACACTGACAGGAGATTTACAATGTCTTTTGGGTGATAAAACCTGAAGAGACCGCATTCCAGAGCATGAGTTAATGTTTATGTTCTATATGGTACCAGGGAGAGATGACCCCAGGGCCAGACCCTGGTCTCTACACAAAGAGTACTGTTTTTACAGCAGATACTGTCTGCTGAGAATTATAAGTATCTTTCAGACAAATCTTAACCTTGTGACCCGTTCTATACGTCTATTGTTGGTCATGTAGGTTGAAAGGGGTGTATCTTGGCTGTAAAAGACATTTGTACTTTTGTATCATTATATGTGTGTGTTGTATTGACCTGCTTCCTTATTAATAAGTGAATAAAGATTTAGTTTAAGAATATCTCTGACTTGTGTGATACGTTTCTCTCCTCATTTGATATTAAAGAAATTAACAACCACATTTGGTGATGGGGATGTGAATCTTCACTTGGTGACCGCTTCTGACGACCTGGGTAAATCGTGCACTTGGGATCTCAGGGAAACCACACTTCGGGAACGGAGCAGATGGACCCACCTTTGATCTGAGAGGCAGCGAGCCGAGTGGATACCACATCTCGAACGTAGTTTAAAAAAAAAAAGAATGAGGTGAGCAAAACAAGTGGAGTTTTTAGAAAAGCCTTGTAGGCTCTGAGTGTGTATTCCTGTGTGGAGGTGTAAACAGGGCCCAGTCAGGAGGCTCTGAGTGTGTATTCCTGTGTGGAGGTGTAAACAGGGCCCAGTCAGGAGGCTCTGAGTGTGTATTCCTGTGTGAGGGGGGCTCCTTGGAGGTGTAAACAGGGCCCAGTCAGGAGGCTCTGAGTGTGTATTCCTGTGTGAGGGGGGCTCCTTGGAGGTGTAAACAGGGCCCAGTCAGGAGGCTCTGAGTGTGTATTCCTGTGTGGGGGGGGCTCCTTGGAGGTGTAAACAGGGCCCAGTCAGGAGGCTCTGAGTGTGTATTCCTGTGTGAGGGGGGCTCCTTGGAGGTGTAAACAGGGCCCAGTCAGGAGGCTCTGAGTGTGTATTCCTTTGTGAGGGGGGCTCCTTGGAGGTGTAAACAGGGCCCAGTCAGGAGGCTCTGAGTGTGTATTCCTGTGTGGAGGTGTAAACAGGGCCAGTCAGGAGGCTCTGAGTGTGTATTCCTGTGTGGAGGTGTAAACAGGGCCCAGTCAGGAGGCTCTGAGTGTGTCTTCCTGTGTGAGGGGGACACCTTGGAGGTGTAAACAGGGCCCAGTCAGTAGGCTCTGAGTGTGTATTCCTGTGTGGAGGTGTAAACAGGGCCCAGTCAGGAGGCTCTGAGTGTGTATTCCTGTGTGGAGGTGTAAACAGGGCCCAGTCAGGAGGCTCTGAGTGTGTATTCCTGTGTGGAGGTGTAAACAGGGCCCAGTCAGGAGGCTCTGAGTGTGTATTCCTGTGTGGAGGTGTAAACAGGGCCCAGTCAGGAGGCTCTGAGTGTGTATTCCTGTGTGGAGGTGTAAACAGGGCCCAGTCAGCTATCTGTGTGAACTGGATGAAAACTAGAATCTGTGTTTACTAGTTAAGACCATGTATGATATAGTATAAGATAGTAAGGTGCACCTGTAATTGTTTTAAACATGTACTTGTTTAATAAGTGAAAGTGAAAATTCACAAATGTGAATAAATATTTACAGAACAATTTACCAAACAAAACACATTACAATATTGCAACATTTCTGCAGACATGCCAGACCATAATAAATAATACATTTACTTTGTATAGTGCTTTTCATGACATTTAAAAAAATATAAAAATAATGATGTACAATAAAAACAACATACATTAAAAATGAATCATAGGTAAACTAACAATATTGTAGACTTGATGCTAAATACAGATTTTTCCGCTTTAGTGTGTATATCGTAGCAACAACGGAGGTTCCTCGATGAACCCACCTTCTAACAAGTTTTTTGAAGAACCTTTTGGGGCTGTTTTTCATTGACCAAGAACCCTACGGTTCTTAGGGGATCTGAGAACAACTCCAGTTGAACCCTTCATTTTTAGAGTTGTAGTCGGCTCTATTTACTCTCAGATTCAAACATGATGATTAGCATCAACGATCAAGTCAGCTGCTGCCGCTCCAATACAGTATGAGGTGAGACGGTGAACTGACGTTGAACTGGGCAGTCAGCTGCTGCTGCTCCAATACTGTATGAGGTGAGACGGTGAACTGATCTTGAACTGGGCAGTCAGCTGCTGCTGCTCCAAAACAGTATGAGGTGAGACGGTGAACTGACGTTGAACTGGGCAGTCAGCTGCTGCTGCTCCAATACTGTATGAGGTGAGACGGTGAACTGATCTTGAACTGGGCAGTCAGCTGCTGCTGCTCCAAAACAGTATGAGGTGAGACGGTGAACTGACGTTGAACTGGGCAGTCAGCTGCTGCTGCTCTAATACAGTATGAGGTGAGATGGTGAACTGATGTTGAACTGGGCAGTCAGATGCTGCTGCTCCAATACAGTATGAGGTGAGATGGTGAACTGATGTTGAACTGGGCAGTCAGCTGCTGCTGCTCCAATACAGTATGAGGTGAGACGGTGAACTGATGTTGAACTGGGCAGTCAGATGCTGCTGCTCCAATACAGTATGAGGTAAGCTGGTGAACTGACGTTGAACCGGGCAGTCAGCTGCTGCTGCTCCAATACAGTATGAGATGAGCCGGTGAACTGACGTTGAACCGGGCAGTCAGCTGCTGCTGCTCCAATACAGTATGAGGTGAGACGGTGAACTGACGTTGAACTGGGCAGTCAGCTGCTGCTGCTCCAATACAGTATGAGGTGAGACGGTGAACTGATGTTGAATCATAATGAATAAGTTAATTAGTAAACTGTTAAAAAAATAGTATATGGCATATTAAATATATTACGGTATTGTTATCATATAGAAACATTATGGAATATTGTACATTATATTAAATATATTACGGTATTGTTATCATATAGAAATATCATGGAATATTGTACATCATATTAAATATATTACTCTATTGTTATCATATAGAAACATCATGGAATATTGTACATTATATTAAATATATTACGGTATTGTTATCATATAGAAATATCATGGAATATTGTACATCATTTTAAATATATTATTCTATTGTTATCATATAGAAACATCATGGAATATTGTACATCATATTAAATATATTACTCTATTGTTATCATATAGAAACATCATGGAATATTGTACATCATATTAGCATCAACATACATTATTGTTTCATTCAATTTCACATAATAAGGATATTTCATATTTAAAAGTACAGAAGTCAGAACCCATCAACTGCTATGTAAAAGAGACAGAAGAATGCACAATGGTCAATTCTATCTGGGATCCTTGGGACACCCCTAACCATAACCCCTAACCTTAACCATTTTAAATGTCAACTTCAACGGGCTAGGGACGTCCCAAAGGATGAGTTCTGCTTTTCTGATGTATCAAATAGTTATGTCATGCAATAAAATGAAAATTAATTACTTAAAAATCATACAATGTGATTTTATGGATTTTTGTTTTAGAGTCCGTCTCTCACAGTTGAAGTGTACCTATGATAAAAAATTACAGACCTCTACATGCTTTGTAAGTAGGAAAACCTGCAAAATTGGCAGTGTTTCAAATACTTGTTCTCCCCACTGTACATGATCTGTGATAGTTGGTATTCAGCAGTCATAAAGCCTTATTTACTTTAATGAACTACTAAAATTGTGATTTTGTCAGACAGCAGCTCTACACTTTATTGAATGACTGATCCATTCATCCTTCCATCCCTCCTCAGCCTTCCTCTCCTCTGAAGACCCAGTGAGGGTGGAGCTCAGTCAGAGAGCTGTTGAGGGACTGGTTAGGAAGAACACTTCTACAGCCAGAGAGGTGAGAGGTCACACATGGTTTAGATGGTAAATATTTATGTCCCCTTAGCGGTTCATCACGTAAACAAAAGGGAATATGTTCTATCATCTATGTTTATTTACATTAGTGAAAATTATCTGCTGATATTGGTGAAATTTCTCACCCCTTTTGGCTGTATGAAAGTTAATTTCCCCTCAGACACACATTTGTTCTTTGATATTATGAAGGTAATTTGTGTCAAATGTACTTTTCCACACTCATTCACCCCATCTCTTTATATCACAGGTGTCAAACTCATTCCACGGGGGGCCGAGTGTCTGCGGGTTTTCGCTCCTCCCTTATACTTGATTGATGAATTAACAATTAATTAACAATTTCCTAACTAATTAGTTAGGAACTCCCCACACCTGGTTGTCTAGGGCTTTATTGAAAGGAAAAACCAAAAACCTGCAGACACTAGGCCCTCCGTGGAATGAGTTTGACACCTCTGCTTTACATTGCTTATTTATATTCAGTGGCCTGACTGCATCCAGACTATGTCAAAGGCCCATCCTGGTAGATCTGAACCTAATGCAGCTTGGAGTGATCAGATGACAGAAGTCACATTTAGGTGCCAGGTGTAACTGAGGCCATAGATGCTCCACATCCATTACTTTGAGTGTTTTATATAATATGACTAAATGTGTTTCAGGGGCAGTCAAGAAATGGAACATGACATAAGCAGAGCTGTGGGAGACCACCTCAAGCCCCTGGTAGAGCCAGGGGTGGTGTTCACCACTCCACCACACCTTCAGCAGGCTTGAAAAGTGGGATTGATACTGATTTTCATACTAAGATGGACCAAGAGTCTGTTGATAGGTCAGTCATTGGGTTCATTTGTTGAAATCAAATCAAGCGTTATTTATTCAGCACATTTCAGACATGGATTCAACACAATGGCTTCACAGGAGAAAGCAATGAAATAAACAGAAATATTTAGTACACAAATAACTGGATAAAAAACACAGAAGATTAACAACTGAAAGACCAATGAGCATTCTAAGGAATTGCCATTGATTAAAACACTAATTGGATTAAATATCCAACCCAAAATATAAGCTTGTTTTTTAGGAGGGGTTCTCAAAGACACTATGGGGGTGTCTATTGAAAGTTGACTAGTAACAACAACTGGGACATAAAAGACACCCACCATGAGACCCACTAAATCTGCCCAAGAAGAGGAAAACAAAAGAAAAACCCACACCAAACTTAAAGACAGGAAGCAAACCAAAAAGGTGGCGCAACTAAAGGTGTTGACTCTCCACATCTATCAAGACAACTGGAGCACTGGGCCAGACACTCTTAAATAGAACCTGGACCAGCTCAAGTGAAACACCTTCCCACTAACGAGATGGACAAGCCAGCACAGGTGTAACACATACTGACTAATGAGGTGACACCAATCAGTGCTCCCAAGACACATTTCAGTTGAATGCATTCAGTTGTACAATCAATCAAATGTATTTATAAAGCCCTTCTTACATCAGCTGATGTCACAGAGTACTGTACAGAAACCCAGCCTAAAACCCCAAACAGCAAGCAATGCAGGTGTAGAAGCACGGTGGCTAGGAAAAACTCCCTAGAAAGACAAGAACCTAGGAAGAAACCTAGAGAGGAATCAGGCTCTCAGGGGTGGCCAGTCCTCTTCTGTCTGTGCCGGGTGGAGATTATAACAGAACATGGCCAAGATGTTCAAATGTTCATAGATGACCAGCATGGTCAAATAATAATAATCACAGTGGTTGTCGAGGGTGTAACAGGTCAGCACCTCAGGAGTAAATGTCAGTTGGCTTTTCATAGCCAATCATTCAGAGTATCTCCACAACTTCCATTTCACATAATCATCTACAATGCTTCACCTTCTACAATATAAACATGGTGTCCACTGGCTGTCAACAATTAAAAACACGTATTTCTGAATAATAATATACAATAGTGTAATTAAAATAATTATGTTTTTAATGTTTTTTCTTTCCATAGAATCCTAAAACTCACTAGCTTCTAGAACTCTCGTCTTCCTAAAACTCACTAGCTTCTAGAACTCTCATCTTCCTAAAACTCACTAGCTTCTAGAACTCTCGTCTTCCTAAAACTCACTAGTTTCTAGAACTCTAGTCTTCCTAAAACTCACTAGCTTCTAGAACTCTCGTCCCCTTGGAACGAGCCCAAACAAAACTCAAATCAAATTGTATTAGTCACATGCGCCGGATACAACACTGGAACTCTTACTTACGAGCCCCCAACAGTGCAGTTTTTAAAAAAAATACAGAAAAGAATAGGATAAAACTAATCTCCAACACGGGAAAAACAGGTCAAAATAAATTGTGATCATGGTAACTCACTGGCTAAATGCAAAACACAAATCTATTTGACTGCCCACCCTTGAGATAATCAGCAACCAGGTTGTCCTTAACACAGACATGTCTGATTTCAAGAGGAAACTCCTGCGATATCCGTAGTAACTTTCCACCTCACTGCGGAGCTTCTCTCTCTTTTCAGGGTTCACTAGATAGGCATGTTGTTGGATATAAAAGCAGGGTAACAATGTCAATATAATTGTACCCAAAAATGTCAAGTTGGTTGCATGAATAACTATGATTACTAAATGTTACATAATATGAAATATCAAAACCAAATGTTCACCCCTTTGTTAATATGTATTGGCAATAATTAACTTAATGGTGAGGCATGGAATAATAAAACATGTATCTTTTGTCAGGCTGAATGTTTGAATATATGAGGTGATTTGAGTCATGCTTCTTCAGTAGTGGAATAAAGACAATTAGCATTTGAATGTTGTAAAGGAATACTGGAGTGATGTCAGATTGTTAATAGAACTTGATTATAGGTGTATCGGCTGCAAGTACGTTGAAATTAAGCAGTTTTCAAGTCATTGAAAAAAATCGACCCGAAAAGACATCTTTTCAACTTTCACTTTCAACTACAACCGAACATATATTGGACGTTGGACATAGTCTTCTTTTCAACGTCTTTTGAATGACATTTTGCTAAATGGGAATAGTGCAATGTCGAAACACAGTTTTAACGTGTCCAAATCACTAACCAATATGCAGAAACAGTTTGGGATATATTGAAAACCTAAACATTTTGGAGTGTTTCATTGTGATTCCAGTGGGTCACCAACGTGGTAAACAGCTAGCTACATTGTGATTCCAGTGGATCACCAACGTGGTAAACAGCTAGCTACATTGTGATTCCAGTGGGTCACCAACGTGGTAAACAGCTAGCTACATTGTGATTCCAGTGGGTCACCAACGTGGTAAACAGCTAGCTACATTGTGATTCCAGTGGGCCACCAACATGGTAAACAGCTAGCTACATATTGATTCCAGTGGGTCACCAACGTGGTAAACAGCTAGCTACATTGTGATTCCAGTGGGTCACCAACGTGGTAAACAGCTAGCTACATTGTGATTCCAGTGGGTCACCAACGTGGTAAACAGCTAGCTACATTGTGATTCCAGTGGGTCACCAACGTGGTAAACAGCTAGCTACATTGTGATTCCAGTGGGTAACCAACGTGGTAAACAGCTAGCTACATTGTGATTCCAGTGGTTCACCAACGTGGTAAACAGCTAGCTACATTGTGATTCCAGTGGGTCACCAACGTGGTAAACAGCTAGCTACATTGTGATTCCAGTGGATCACCAACGTGGTAAACAGCTAGCTACATTGTGATTCCAGTGGGTCACCAACGTGGTAAACAGCTAGCTACATTGTGATTCCAGTGGATCACCAACGTGGTAAACAGCTAGCTACATTGTGATTCCAGTGGGTCACCAACGTGGTAAACAGCTAGCTACATTGTGATTCCAGTGGATCACCAACGTGGTAAACAGCTAGCTACATTGTGATTCCAGTGGGTCACCAACGTGGTAAACAGCTAGCTACATTGTGATTCCAGTGGATCACCAACGTGGTAAACAGCTAGCTACATTGTGATTCCAGTGGGTCACCAACGTGGTAAACAGCTAGCTACATTGTGATTCCAGTGGATCACCAACGTGGTAAACAGCTAGCTACATTGTGATTCCAGTGGGTCACCAACGTGGTAAACAGCTAGCTACATTGTGATTCCAGTGGATCACCAACGTGGTAAACAGCTAGCTACATTGTGATTCCAGTGGGTCACCAACGTGGTAAACAGCTAGCTACATTGTGATTCCAGTGGGTCACAAACGTGGTAAACAGCTAGCTACATTGTGATTCCAGTGGATCACCAACGTGGTAAACAGCTAGCTACATTGTGATTCCAGTGGGTCACCAACGTGGTAAACAGCTAGCTACATTGTGATTCCAGTGGATCACCAACGTGGTAAACAGCTAGCTACATTGTGATTCCAGTGGGTCACCAACGTGGTAAACAGCTAGCTACATTGTGATTCCAGTGGATCACCAACGTGGTAAACAGCTAGCTACATTGTGATTCCAGTGGGTCACCAACGTGGTAAACAGCTAGCTACATTGTGATTCCAGTGGGTCACCAACGTGGTAAACAGCTAGCTACATTGTGATTCCAGTGGGTCACCAACGTGGTAAACAGCTAGCTACATTGTGATTCCAGTGGGTCACCAACGTGGTAAACAGCTAGATACATTTTGAAGTGTAGCATTTTGATTCCAGTGGGTCACCAACGTGGTAAACAGCTAGCTACATTGTGATTCCAGTGGGTCACCAACGTGGTAAACAGCTAGCTACATTGTGATTCCAGTGGGTCACCAACGTGGTAAACAGCTAGATACATTGTGATTCCAGTGGGTCACCAACGTGGTAAGTGTAACACAACTCTTTATTGTTAGTCACTTTTTGTTAAATCACATAAATAATAACTCTTTCAATTCAGAGCCTGGATTTTTTCCCTGAGGGTAAAATCAATTGAACAGGGGGCAAACATTTAGGGTTCTACATTGACATTCATTAAAATACTCCTACTACAATGTTAAAATAATATACATTGTGACATTATTTAATTATTATCATGAAAAAAATCCATGTATTTTCTGATGTTTGATCAGAGATGTTTTACCAGAGTATCTCTTCCCACATTGATCACAGCTATAAGGTTTCTCTCCTGTGTGTGTTCTCTGGTGCACTGTCAGATCTCTAGATGCACCAAAACTCTTCCCACATTGACCACAGCTATAAGATTTCTCTCCTGTGTGTGTTCTCTGGTGTGCAGTCAGCTGGCTAGATTGACCAAAACTCTTACCACATTGATCACAGCTATAAGGTTTCTCTCCTGTGTGTGTTCTCTGGTGTACAGTCAGAGAGCCAGATGTAGTAAAACTCTTCCCACATTGACCACAGCTAAATGGTTTCTCTCCTGTGTGCATTCTCTGGTGTACTGTGAGCTGGTCAGATTTAACAAAACTCCTCCCACATTGATCACAGCTATAAGGTTTCTCTCCTGTGTGTGTTCTCTGGTGTAATGTCAGCTGGCTAGATTGACCAAAACTCTTCCCACATTGACCACAGCTATACGGTTTCTCTCCTGTGTGTGTTCTCTGGTGCACTGTCAGATCACTAGATTGACAAAAACTCTTCCCACATTGATCACAGCTATAAGGTTTCTCTCCTGTGTGTGTTCTCTGGTGCACTGTCAGATTGCCAGAAGTAGTAAAACTCTTCCCACATTGATCACAGCTATAAGGTTTCTCTCCTGTGTGTATTCTCTGGTGTACAGTCAGATGGCCAGATGTAGTAAAACTCTTCCCACATTGATCACAGCTATAAGATTTCTCTCCTGTGTGTGTTCTCTGATGAATTTTAATGCCTGATGAGGTGAATCTCTTCCCACAGTCAGAGCAGCAGTGAGTTCTCTTCCTTGTGGATCTCTGCAGGTATTTGAGGCGTTCTGATCTGGAGAGACTCTTCTCTGCCTCTTCAGCATCATGAGGTTGTTGAGGCTCCCCAGAGGATCCACGATAGTCCCGTATCTCTCCTGTGTGAACAACAAAGTCAGATAATTAAAGGCCCACAACAGTGAAAATCCACTGTAAAGGGTGATGCCAACAGCGTAGCCATGATGTTGTACAACAATTGATGTCTGTAATGAATGTTAAAATTATTTGACAATTGTCTTAAAATGAGCAACAATAGTCATATTTTAGTAGTAACATCGATGATTGTAGACTAGAAATAAGTTATTCATGTTGTTGAACCTCTAAGCAGTGTGCCAGACAAGTTTTGGTCTCCAATATAGGCCCCTTTCTGTGTTTAATAAAATTGTGGCACAAGGGCGATGCGCACACAATTTGATTGCAGAAACACCTCCCTGCTAATGAGGAAACCGATAGTTATGGATGTGGTATATCTGCTAATGAGGAAACCACTAGTTATGGATGTAGTATATCTGCTAATGAGGAAACCGATAGTAATGGATGTAGTATATCTGCTAATGAGGAAACCACTAGTTATGGATGTAGTATATTTGCTAATGAGGAAACCGATAGTAATGGATGTAGTATATCTGCTAATGAGGAAACCACAAGTTATGGATGTAGTATATCTGCCTGGAGCAAAAATGGTGAGCAAAGCTTTTAGTTTTTCACAATGTATTCTGAATGTGAATGGGGGCAAACTCAGGGGAGTAACCTCCATTTCCAGGTTGCTTATGAGTGCATTTCACACTACTTTGGATTATAATTGTAAGGCTCGTTTGAATGTCCTGCTTAATATAAATGTTTGCTACAGTATTAAGAATTATGTGTAATTATTGAAGAACCGCGTTAATGACAGTATACATTTGGGTGTTGCTAATAAAGTTAAGATTTCTTTGTATTTCACCTTTATTTAACCAGGTAGGGCAGTCGAGAACAAGTTCTCATTTACAACTGCGACCTGACCAAGATAAAGCAAAGCAGTGCGACAAAAAAACAACAGAGTTACACTTGGGATAAACAAACGTAGAGTCAATAACACAATAGAAAGTCTATATACAGTGTGTGCAAATGGAGTAAGGAGGTAAGGCAATAAATAGGCCATAGTAGCGAATTAATTACAAATTAACACTGGAGTAATAGATGTGCAGATGATGTTGTGCAAGTAGAAATACTGGTGTGCAAAAGCGAGAACATTTTATAAATCAATCAATCAATCAATTTTATTTTATATAGCCCTTCGTACATCAGCTAATATCTCGAAGTGCTGTACAGAAACCCAGCCTAAAACCCCAAACAGCTAGTAATGCAGGTGTAGAAGCACGGTGGCTAGGAAAAACTCCCTAGAAAGGCCAAAACCTAGGAAGAAACCTAGAGAGGAACCAGGCTATGAGGGGTGGCCAGTCCTCTTCTGGCTGTGCCGGGTGGAGATTATAACAGAACTATGCCAAGATGCTCAAAAATGTTCATAAGTGACAAGCATGGTCAAATAATAATCATGAATAATTTTCAGTTGGCTTTTCATAGCTGATCATTAAGAGTTGAAAAACAACAGGTCTGGGACAGGTGGCGGTTCCATAACCGCAGGCAGAACAGCTGAAACTGGAATAGCAGCAAGGCCAGGCGGACTGGGGACAGCAAGGAGTCACCACGGGCGGCAGTCCCGACGCATGGTCCTAGGGCCCAGGTCCTCCGAGAGAAAGAAAGAGAGAAGGAGAAAATTAGAGAGAGCCAAGATTTTGAAAATGTTCATAAATGACAAGCATGGTCAAATAATAATCAGGAATAAATCTCAGTTGGCTTTTCATAGCCGATCATTAAGAGTTGAAAACAGCAGGTCTGGGACAGGTAGGGGTTCCATAACCGCAGGCAGAAGAGTTGAAACTGGAATAGCAGCAAGGCCAGGCGGACTGGGGGCAGCAAGGAGTCACCACGGCCGGTAGTCCCGACGTATGGTCCTAGGGCTCAGGTCCTCCGAGAGAAAGAGAGAAGGAGAAAATTAGAGAGAGCCAAGATTTTCAAAATGTTCATAAATGACAAGCATGGTCAAATAATAATCAGGAATAAATCTCAGTTGGCTTTTCATAGCCGATCATTAAGAGTTGAAAACAGCAGGTCTGGGACAGGTAGGGGTTCCATAACCGCAGGCAGAAGAGTTGAAACTGGAATAGCAGCAAGGCCAGGCGGACTGGGGGCAGCAAGGAGTCACCACGGCCGGTAGTCCCGACGTATGGTCCTAGGGCTCAGGTCCTCCGAGAGAAAGAGAAAATTAGAGAGAGCCAAGATTTTCAAAATGTTCATAAATGACAAGCATGGTCAAATAATAATCAGGAATAAATCTCAGTTGGCTTTTCATAGCCGATCATTAAGAGTTGAAAACAGCAGGTCTGGGACAGGTAGGGGTTTCGTAACCGCAGGCAGAACAGTTGAAACTGGAATAGCAGCAAGGCCGGGCGGACTGGGGACAGCAAGGTGTCAGCATGCCCGGTAGTCCTGACGTATGGTCCTAGGGCTCAGGTTCTCAGAGAGAAAGAGAGAACGAGAGAATTAGAGAGAGCATACTTAAATTCACACAGGACACTGGATAAGACAGTAGAAGTACTCCAGGTATAACCAACTGACCCTAGCCCCCCGACACATAAACTACTGCAGCATAAATACTGGAGGCTGAGACAGGAGCGGTCAGGAGACACTGTGGCCCCATCCGAAGAAACCCCCGGACAGGGCCAAACAGGAAGGATATAACCCCACCCACTCTGCCAAAGCACAGCCCCCACACCACTAGAGGGATATCCTCAACCACCAACTTACAATCCTGAGACAAGGCCGAGTATAGCCCACAAAGGTCTCCACCACAGCACAACCAAGGGGGGGCGCCAACCCAGACAGGAAGTTCACGTCAGTAACTCAACCCACTCAAGTGACGCACCCCTCCTAGGGACGGCATGAAAGAGCACCAGCAAGCCAGTGACTCAGCCCCAGTAACAGGGTTAGAGGCAGAGAATCCCAGTGGAGAGAGGGGAACCGGCCCGGCAGAGACAGCAAGGGCGGTTCGTTGCTCCAGAGCCTTTCCGTTCACCTTCACACTCCTGGGCCAGACTACACTCAATCATATGACCTACTGAAGAGATAAGTCTTCAGTAAAGACTTAAAGGTTGAGACCGAGTCTGCGTCTCTCACATGGGTAGGCAGACTGTTCCATAAAAATGGAGATCTATAGGAGAAAGCCCTGCCTCCCGCTGTTTGCTTAGAAATTTTTGGGACAATTAGGAGGCCTGCGTCTTGTGACCGTAGCGTACGTATTGGTATGTACGGCAGGACCAACTCGGAAAGATAGGTAGGAGCAAGCCCATGTAACGCTTTATAGGTTAACAGTAAAACCTTGAAATCAGCCCTTGCCTTAACAGGAAGCCAGTGTAGGGAAGCTAGCACTGGAGTAATATGATCAACTTTCTTGGTTCTAGTCAGGATTCTAGCAGCCGTATTTAGCACTAACTGAAGTTTATTTAGTGCTTTATCCGGGTAGCTGGAAAGTAGAGCATTGCAGTAGTCTAACCTAGTAGTAACAAATGCATGGATTAATTTTTCTGCATCATTTTTGGACAGAAAATTTCTGATTTTTGCAATGTTATGTAGATGGAAAAAAGCTGTCCTTGAAACAGTCTTGATATGTTCGTCAAAAGAGAGATCAGGGTCAAGAGTAACGCCGAGGTCCTTCACAGTTTTATTTGAGACGACTTTACAACCATCAAGATGAATTGTCAGATTTAACAGAAGATCTCTTTGTTTCTTGGGACCTAGAACAAGCATCTCTGTTTTGTCCGAGTTTAAAAGTAGAAAGTTTTCAGCCATCCACTTCCTTATGTCTGAAACACAGGCTTCTAGCGAGGGCAATTTTGGGGCTTCACCATGTTTCATTGAAATGTACAGCTGTGTGTCATCCGCATAGCAGTGAAAGTTAACATTATGTTTTCGAATAACATCCCCAAGAGGTAAAATATATAGTGAAAACAATAGTGGTCCTAAAACGGAACCTTGAGGAACACCGAAATGTACAGTTGATTTGTCAGAGGACAGACCATTCACAGAGACAAACTGATATCTTTCCGACAGGTAAGATCTAAACCAGGCCAGAACTTGTCCGTGTAGACCAATTTGGGTTTCCAGTCTCTCCAAAAGAATGTGGTGATCGATGGTGTCAAAGGCAGCACTAAGGTCTAGTAGCACGAGGACAGATGCAGAGCCTCGGTCTGACGCCATTAAAAGGTCATTTACCACCTTCACAAGTGCAGTCTCAGTGCTATGATGGGGTCTAAAACCAGACTGAAGCATTTCGTATACATTGTTTGTCTTCAGAAAGGCAGTGAGTTGCTGCGCAACAGCTTTTTCTAAAATTTTTGAGAGGAATGGAAGATTCGATATAGGCCGATAGTTTTTTATATTTTCCGGGTCAAGGTTTGGCTTTTTCAAGAGAGGCTTTATCACTGCCACTTTTAGTGAGTTTGGTACACATCCGGTGGATAGAGAGCTGTTTATTATGTTCAACATAGGAGGGCCAAGCACAGGAAGCAGCTCCTTCAGCAGTTTAGTAGGAATAGGATCCAGTATGCAGCTTGAAGGTTTAGAGGCCATGATTATTTTCATCATTGTGTCAAGAGATATAGTACTAAAACACTTAAGTGTCTCTCCCGATCCCAGGCCCTCGCAGAGCTGTGCAGATCCAGGACAGCTAAGCCCTGGAGGAATACGCAGATTCAAAGAGGAGTCCGTAATTTGCTTTCTAATGGTCATGATCTTTTCCTCAAAGAAGTTCATGAATTTATTACTGCTGAAGTGAAAGCCATCCTCTCTTGGGGAATGCTGCTTTTTAGTTAGCTTTGCAACAGTATCAAAAAGAAATTTTGGATTGTTCTTATTTTCCTCGATTAAGTTGGAAAAGTAGGATGATCGAGCAGCAGTGAGGGCTCTTCGGTACTGCACGGTACTGTCTTTCCAAGCTAGTCGGAAGACTTCCAGTTTGGTGTGGCGCCATTTCCGTTCCAATTTCCTGGAAGCTTGCTTCAAAGCTCGGGTATTTTCTGTATACCAGGGAGCTAGTTTCTTATGACAAATGTTTTTCGTTTTTAGGGGTGCAACTGCATCTAGGGTATTGCGCAAGGTTAAATTGAGTTCCTCAGTTAAGTGGTTAACTGATTTTTGTCCTCTGACGTCCTTGGGTAGGCAGAAGGAGTCTGGAAGGGCATCAAGGAATTTTTGTGTTGTCTGAGAATTTATAGCACGACTTTTGATGCTCCTTGGTTGGGGTCTGAGCAGATTATTTGTTGCGATTGCAAACGTAATAAAATGGTGGTCCGATAGTCCAGGATTATGTGGAAAAACATTAAGATCTACAACATTTATTCCATGGGACAAAACTAGGTCCAGAGTATGACTGTGGCAGTGAGTAGGTCCAGAGACATGTTGGACAAAACCCACTGAGTCGATGATGGCTCCGAAAGACTTTTGGAGTGGGTCTGTGGACTTCTCCATGTGAATATTAAAATCACCAAAAATTAGAATATGATCTGCTATGACTACAAGGTCTGATAGGAATTCAGGAAACTCAGAGAGGAACGCTGTATATGGCCCAGGAGGCCTGTAAACAGTAGCTATAAAAAGTGATTGAGTAGGCTGCATAGATTTCATGACTAGAAGCTCAAAAGACGAAAACGCCATTTTTTTTGTAAATTGAAATTTGCTATCGTAAATGTTAGCAACACCTCCGCCTTTGCGGGATGCACGGGGGATATGGTCACTAGTGTAACCAGGAGGTGAGGCCTCATTTAACACAGTAAATTCATCAGGCTTAAGCCATGTTTCAGTCAGGCCAATCACATCAAGATTATGATCAGTGATTAGTTCATTGACTATGACTGCCTTTGAAGTGAGGGATCTAACATTAAGTAACCCTATTTTGAGATGTGAGGTATCACGATCTCTTTCAATAATGGCAGGACTGGAGGAGGTCTTTATCCTAATAAGATTGCTAAGGCGAACACCGCCATGTTTAGTTTTGCCCAACCTAGGTCGAGGCACAGACACAGTCTCAATGGGTATGGCTGAGCTGACTACACTGACTGTGCTATTGGCAGACTCCACTAAGCTGGCAGGTTGGCTAACAGCCTGCTGCCTGGCCTGCACCCTATTTCATTGTGGGGCTAAAGGAGTTAGAGCCCTATCTATGTTGGTAGATAAGATGAGAGCACCCCTCCAGGTAGGAT
Organism: Salvelinus namaycush; assembly: GCF_016432855.1. Classification (NCBI taxonomy): domain Eukaryota; kingdom Metazoa; phylum Chordata; class Actinopteri; order Salmoniformes; family Salmonidae; genus Salvelinus; species Salvelinus namaycush. The sequence continues at coordinate 151,862 of NW_024059563.1, read as the reverse complement.
GGAGTCCGTCACTCCTCAGCAGGTCAGGCTTGGTCCTGTTTGTGGGTGAGTCCCAGAAAGAGGGCCAATTATCTACAAATTCTATCTTTTGGGAGGGGCAGAAAACAAACATGGGGATGAGGTAGGCAGTTGGATGGGCTATTTACAGATGGGCTGTGTACAGCTGCAGCGATCGGTAAGCTGCTCAGACAGCTGATGCTTAAAGTTAGTGAGGGAGATATAAGTCTCCAACTTCAGCAATTTTTGCACTTCGTTCCAGTCATTGGCAGCAGAGAACTGGAAGGAAAGGTGGCCAAAGTAGGTGTTGGTTTTGTGGATGACCAGTGAGATATACTTCCTGGAGCGCGTGCTATGGGTGGGTGTTGCTATGGTGACCAGTGATCTGAGTTAAGGCGGCCTAGCAAAGACTTATAGATGACCTGGAGCCAGTGGGTTTGGCGACGAATATGTAGCGAGGGCCAGCCGACGAGAGCAGTGGTATATGGGGCTTTGGTGACAAAACGGGTGGCACTGTGATAGACTGCATCCAGTTTACTGAGAAGAGTGTTGGAGGCTATTTTATAGGTGACATCACCGAAGTCGAGGATCGGTAGGATGGTCAGTTTTACGAGGGTATGTTTGGCAGCAAAAGTGAAGGATGCTTTGTTGTGAAATAGGACGCCGATTCTAGATTTAATTTTGGATGGGAGATGCTTAATGTGAGTCTGGAAGGAGAGTTTACAGTCTAACCAGACACCTAGATATTTGTAGTTGTCCACGTATTCTAAGTCAGAGCCGTCCAGAGTAGTCATGCTGGACGGGCGAGCAGGTGCAGGCAGTGATCGGTTGAATAGCATGCATTTAGTTTTACTTGCGTTTAAGAGCAGTTGGAGGCCACGGAAGGAGAGTTGAATGGCATTGGTAGGTGGATTGGATACCACCAGCAGGTATGTCTCTCTGGTCACCCCCAAAACCAATTCCTCCTTTGGCCGCCTCTCCTTCCAGTTCTCTGCTGCCAATGACTGGAACGAACTACAAAAATCTCTGAAACTGGAAACACTTATCTCCCTCACTAGCTTTAAGCACCAGCTGTCAGAGCAGCTCACAGATTACTGCACCTGTACATAGCCCATCTATAATTTAGCCCAAACAACTACGTCTTCCCCTACTGTATTTATTTTGCTCCTTTGCACCCCTTTATTTCTAATTTGCACATTCTTCCACTGCAAATCTACCATTCCAGTGTTTTACTTGCTATATTGTATTTACTTCGCCACCATGGCCTTTTTTTGCCTTCACCTCCCTTATCTCACCTCATTTGCTCACATTGTATATAGACTTATTTTTCTACTGTATTATTGACTGTATGTTTGTTACACTCCATGTGTAACTCTGTGTGTTGTATGTGTCGAACTGCTTTGCTTTTATTTGGCCAGGTCACAGTTGTAAATGAGAACTTGTTCTCAACTTGCCTACCTGGTTAAATAAAGGTGAAATAAATAAATAAATAAAATAGATCAGCAACGGTGGCTTGCAAAAAGGGGATAGTAAGTAGCCCACCTTTGGAATAACTATGTATAGTTATAACTGTAGTATCCTGTATAACTGTAGTATCCTGTATAACTATGTATAGTTATAACTGTAGTATCCTGTATAACTATGTATAGTTAAAACTGTAGTATCCTGTATAACTATGTATAGTTAAAACTGTAGTATCCTGTATAACTGTAGTATCCTGTATAACTATGTATAGTTAAAGCTGTAGTATCCTGTATAACTGTAGTATCCTGTATAAATGTAGTATCCTGTATAACTATGTATAGTTATAACTGTAGTATCCTGTATAACTATGTATAGTTATAACTGTAGTATCCTGTATAACTGTAGTATCCTGTATAACGATGTATAGTTATATCTGTAGTATCCTGTATAACTGTAGTATCCTGTATAACTGCAGTATCCTGTATAACTGTAGTATCCTGTATAACTATGTATAGTTATAACTGTAGTATCCTGTATAACTGTAGTATCCTGTATAACTGTAGTATCCTGTATAACTATGTATAGTTATAACTGTAGTATCCTGTATAACTGTAGTATCCTGTATAACTGTATTATCCTGTATAACTGTGTATAGTTATAACTGTAGTATCCTGTATAACTATGTATAGTTATAACTGTAGTATCCTGTATAACTGTAGTATCCTGTATAACTATCTATAGTTATAACTGTAGTATCCTGTATAACTATGTATAGTTATAACTGTAGTATCCTGTATAACTGTAGTATCCTGTATAACTGTAGTATCCTGTATAACTGTAGTATCCTGTATAACTGTGTATAGTTATAACTGTAGTATCCTGTATAACTGTAGTATCCTGTATAACTGTAGTATCCTGTATAACTATGTATAGTTATAACTGTAGTATCCTGTATAACTGTAGTATCCTGTATAACTATGTATAGTTAAAACTGTAGTATCCTGTATAACTGTAGTATCCTGTATAACTATGTATAGTTAAAACTGTAGTATCCTGTATAACTGTAGTATCCTGTATAACTATGTATAGTTATAACTGTAGTGTCCTGTATAACTCTAGTGTCCTGTATAACTCTAGTATCCTGTATAACTCTAGTATCCTGTATAACTCTAGTATCCTGTATAACTCTAGTATCCTGTATAACTCTAGTATCCTGTATAACTCTAGTATCCTGTATAACTCTAGTATCCTGTATAACTCTAGTATCCTGTATAACTCTAGTATCCTGTATAACTCTAGTATCCTGTATAACTCTAGTATCCTGTATAACTCTAGTATCCTGTATAACTCTAGTATCCTGTATAACTCTAGTATCCTGTATAACTCTAGTATCCTGTATAACTCTAGTATCCTGTATAACTCTAGTATCCTGTATAACTCTAGTATCCTGTATAACTATCTATAGTTATAACTGTAGTATTCAGTATAGTCTGGGAGGAGGTGAAACCACTCAGGCTTATTTGATGTGATCTAATGTTTTGATCATCTAGTTTTCCTTACAAGCATTCAGTCACCAAAGGGGGTTCGGTCATTCCTTTGTTTATATACTGTCTCATTGACAAAAATATTTTGGATTATTTGTTTACATCATTCCTTTGTCTCGACCCAGTACACAGTAAACGTTCCGAGGTTCTAATGTTGCCAAGGAGACACATTTTATTATTTATTTACAGTTTGGAGGGTTGGGGGTCTGACATCCAGGATACACATTTTAGTTCTAACGGTGCCGTTCTTTTATTCTTTTCAGCTTCTTTTTCCAAGCATCTTACATTACTCTGAGACTAGTTATCCTGGGATCTTACATTACTCTGAGACTAGTTCTCCTGGGATCTTACATTACTCTGAGACTAGTTATCCTGGGTTCTTACATTACTCTGAGACTAGTTATCCTGGGATCTTACATTACTCTGAGACTAGTTCTCCTGGGATCTTACATTACTCTGAGACTAGTTATCCTGGGATCTTACATTACTCTGAGACTAGTTCTCCTGGGATCTTACATTACTCTGAGACTAGTTATCCTGGGATCTTACATTACTCTGAGACTAGTTATCCTGGGTTCTTACATTACTCTGAGACTAGTTATCCTGGGGAATAATTTCAATACATTTGCAAAAAATCGAAACCTGTTTTTGCTTTGGCATTATGGGGTATTGTGATGGCATTATGGGGTATTGTGATGTCATTATGGGGTATTGTGATGTCATTATGGGGTATTGTGATGTCATTATGGGGTATTGTGATACATTTTAGAATAAAGGGATGCATATTACATTTTTGGCCAAATATTTGTTCAAAATCCAGGAACTTTACAACTTTATCTCTCTAGGTCATGCCAGTAGGTTACAGTAGGTTGTATCTCTCTAGGTCATGCCAGTAGGTTACAGTAGGTTGTAACTCTCTAGGTCATGCCAGTAGGTTACAGTAGGTTGTATCTCTCTAGGTCATGCCAGTAGGTTACAGTAGGTTGTATCTCTCTAGGTCATGCCAGTAGGTTACAGTAGGTTGTATCTCTCTAGGTCATGCCAGTAGGTTACAGTAGGTTGTAACTCTCTAGGTCATGCCAGTAGGTTACAGTAGGTTGTATCTCTCTAGGTCATGCCAGTAGGTTACAGTAGGTTGTATCTCTCGAGGTCATGCCAGTAGGTTACAGTAGGTTGTATCTCTCTAGGTCATGCCAGTAGGCTACAGTAGGTTGTATCCAAGTGGAAACAATTATCAACCCAATGTGGAAAGTGTCGAATTTGGTCAACAACAAAATTAATGGCTTATTTGCTACGTGAGGTTTACTTGATCCAACAGAAGTTTCGTAATGCTTAAGTTGTTATGTGGACACGTGACATACCGACAACTTTGATAAAAACACTATAGGAGTTGTCTCCAGATCGCTATGCATATTCATGCTAGTAGCTTAGCATCTCTCTCCATTGAATACAGGCGGTTGACGTCAACAACCCTCATAGAATATAAACAATAGATTACAATAATAAGATGAATCAACCAATCCAAAGAAAGGATAGGCGGGAGCTAGACAACCCACAGTGCCGCTTTGTGGACAACGACTCCCCTTGTTAGGGCGGCGAGACATCTTGTCAGTATATCCATAATCTTTGGTGTAGCCAACCCAACTCTCACATGGCACTATTGGGGGGCACGGTGTGCAGTAAATCATCACTACATGCCGTGCCCCTCAGTCTGCGGTCAGCAGATAGACCCTTCTGAAATATATATGTTAAGTCACTTTTTGGAAACGGAACGGAGAAAACAAGGGGTAGCTTGTTCTCTACGTCGTCTGATTCTAGACATATCAGTCATCATCCTGGGCCCTCCGTTGAAGAGGTATTGACGAGCCAACTCCGAATATCCAAAGTAAAAAACGAATTTAAGGCGGTACTTACTGGTGTTAATCAGATCTCCTATCTCCTCTTCATCTTCCAATGTGACAGTAATCTCCCCTTCCTTCTTCACTTCAAAAACTGCATCCTCCTCTTCTTTTACTGTAACCTCCTCCTCTTTCACTCTGAACGCGTCTTCCTCTTCTTTCACTGTAACGTCTTTCTCTTCTTCTTTCACTGTAACAGCCTCACCCTCTACTTCTTGTTTTACTGTCACATCCTCTTCTTCCTTCTCCTCTTTCACGACAATGTTTAGCCCCAGAGCTTCTTTCGCCGTCCAGCAGACCGCCTCTTCTTTAACGAGAGGGGAGATGTTTAGTGAGCTCATGTTCAGGGATGTTAGCTAGCTAGCTATCATTAGCGACTAGGCTAGTGCTAACTTAGCCAGCCAGCTACTGTAGCTGACTAATACAAAATAACGTAATATTAAATAGGTTAACAACTAGATACGACCTAAGTGTGTCGAAAACACAGTAGCTAATATACACCGAAAGCGTGTAAATATCTTGAATCTTTCGGCTATGTTGGCTAGCAAGCTACCGAGGTGGTTGACGTGCTGTTTCTGAAGAACCGTCCACTAGATTATACGTCACGCTGGCAGCGTCGCCTGAAAGACGCACATCGCCGTCTGCTGACTGGAGGGGAAACGCAGTTGAGGATCATATTTTATTTTCAGACAAAGATTATTTGAAATGGATTGAATTAAATAATACTATTATATTGAGACATACAAAGACTGAAATTTGTTGATTTATTAGTGAGAATTAAAAATGTTTACCACAGCATATTTAAGGCAGTTGCATTAAGTTATACTACATCTAAATTAGCAGCTAGCTACTGTCGGTCTATACTGCTCCTACATGGTGTAACAATACATCATGTAGATGTATATAATGAACAGACTAGGTCTATACTGCTCCTACATGCTGTAACAATACATCATATAGATGTATATAATGAACAGACTAGGTCTATACTGCTCCTACACGGTGTAACAATAAATCATATAGATGTATAGTACCGTTCAAAAGTTTAGGGAAATGTCTTAGAACTTAGAAATGTCCTTGTTTTTGAAAGAAAAGCACAATCATATCTTCACTATTATTCTACAATGTAGAAAATAGTAAAAATAAAACCCTTGAATGAGTAGGTGTGTCCAAACTTTTGACTGGTACCCACTTTTACTTTGTCATTATGGTGTATTGTGATGTCATTATGGGGTATTGTGTGTAGAACGATGAGGGTAAAATATTGACTTAATCAAATCAAATCAAATGTATTTATGAAGCCCTTTGTACATCAGTTAATATCTCAAAGTGCTGTACAGAAACCCAGCCTAAAACCCCAAACAGCAAGCAATGCAGGTGTAGAAGCACGGTGGCTAGGAAAAACTCCCTAGAAAGGCCAAAACCTAGGAAGAAACCTAGAGAGGAACCAGGTTATGAAGAGGACTGGCCACCCCTCAAATATTTTATATTTGTGTTACGGGATTTTTATGAATAAATGACTAAAATATGTATACATTTGACTTAGAATTATCACTAAAAAGAATACTACTATGTTACTGGATGAATGAATCTTATTATAATCATAATGCTGAATATAATGTGTTCCTTATTAGAAAGAATGGAGTTATCTTCAGACAGGCTGGAATGATGTGTTCCTTACAGGACATTCTGTCTCTACCCAGGGAGGGGAGAGACCTTGGGTTAGTTGCAGATTGTTTAACAGGTGGCAGACAGTAATGCGACAAACGCTAACTGTACTACCATTGTATCCAAGAGGAGGAAGGACATTTTAAAACCTATGACGTCAGTTTTATTATATAACCTGATGTAAATTGTACTATGATCAGTACTCTCGAGAATAAACGCTATTGATTGATTGATTTTGAGACTGGTTTCTGTCCATTTAATGCTGATAAGTATCTTACAAATTATTATGTATGGGCAGAGTGTTTTAATTGAATTGGTTGATAAACATTAAAGAATTCAATTCCTTTAACAATTTGAGATTCTTCAAAGCAGTCACCCTTTGCCTTGATGACAGCTTTGCACAATCTCTTGGCTTTATCTCAACCAGCTTCATGAGGAAGTAATTTAATACATTTTAGAATAACGTAACAAAATGTGGAAAAAGTGAAGGGGTCTGAATACTTTCAAATGCATTGTATATATAGGGGCAGTACTTAGTGACATCACTTCATGAAACAGGAGGTACAAATATATAACATAGTTTCACAATGTCAACATTCAATGTATCAAAATATATGACCAAGCTGGAAGTGGAAACGCCAGCCCAGTCACAATCCTAGAGGTACACTGATGATCAACCTCCTCCTTCACATCTGACTCCTGATGATCAACCTCCTCCTTCACATCTGACTCCTGATGATCAACCTCCTCCTTCACATCTGACTCCTGATGATCAACCTCCTCCTTCACATCTGACTCCTGATGATCAACCTCCTCCTTCACATCTGACTCCTGATGATCAACCTCCTCCTTCACATCTGACTCCTGATGATCAACCTCCTCCTTCACATCTGACTCCTGATGATCAACTTCCTCCTTCACATCTGACTCCTGATGGTCAACCTCCTCCTTCACATCTGACTCCTGATGATCAACCTCCTCCTTCACATCTGACTCCTGATGATCAACTTCCTCCTTCACATCTGACTCCTGGTGATCAACCTCCTCCTTCACATCTGACTCCTGATGATCAACCTCCTCCTTCACATCTGACTCCTGATGATCAACCTCCTCCTTCACATCTGACTCCAGTGATCAATCCAGAGCGTCTTCTATTTTGGGGGAATCCCGATGGACGACGTCATCGAATAGGACGTCATCACCGCCACCGCCCACAAGTTAATTGTCATTCAGGTTATCAATGGGAAGAACATTAGCAATATGTCCTGTCTGGTAACTTGTCTCGTTCAAAGGATTTACATTGGCAGGTGCACAGGGAGAAACACCATTAAAAAAACTCAGTTGAAGTCTTTAACTGAGGAAGTCTTGGAAGTTGGAAGTCTTTAACTGCATCAAAGTCTGTGGCCTGTGATGTTGGGACAAATGATAGTCCCTTATTATACAAGAGACAAAATCCTCAAATTCTACAGCACAACGGCAGAGTCATGTCTTCAGTGTAAAACTAACAATGACTCAATAATCCTTCTGGGAATGTTATGATGTCATAAAGTTATGGGCGGAGTTAGAAAGTTGGCTGTCAGAAGTACAGTTATACAATGTAAAATTACTTTTAATCCGCCTGTCTGTATATTTCAAAACAGGACATTTGAGGGTGCAGTGAGATACTCCAGAGTTGGACGATACTTTTCTCATAAATTATCTTAAATATTATACTTAATTAAACCTGGAAATCAACCAATTCTCTGTTGTTAATTCAATTCAAAATTCAAAAAAAGATAAATGAAATGGTGCTGATGAATGCGCTGGCTGTGTTCTAGTGGGTCTGGGCAGGTGTGATGTAGTTAATGGAGATGGAGGTGTGATGTAGTTAATGGAGATGGAGGTGTGTTCTAGTGGGTCTGGGCAGGTGTGATGTAGTTAATGGAGATGGAGGTGTGATGTAGTTAATGGAGATGGAGGTGTGTTCTAGTGGGTCTGGGCAGGTGTGATGTAGTTAATGGTGATGGAGGTGTGTTCTAGTGGGTCTGGACAGGTTTGATGTAGTTAATGGAGATGGAGGTGTGTTCTAGTGGGTCTGGGCAGGTGTGATGTAGTTAATGGAGATGGAGGTGTGTTCTAGTGGGTCTGGGCAGGTGTGATGTAGTTAATGGAGATGGAGGTGTGTTCTAGTGGGTCTGGGCAGGTGTGATGTAGTTAATGTAGATGGAGGTGTGTTCTAGTGGGTCTGGGCAGGTGTGATGTAGTTAATGGAGATGGAGGTGTGTTCTAGTGAGTCTGGGCAGGTGTGATGTAGTTAATGTTTGTATGATGTTGTAATTTGTATGTGTATGTTTATAAAATATCAAATGAAATATATGTTTTAAGTCCCAATGCAAAGTTACACCTTATTACATTAAACCAATCAGAATTCAAAAGAATGCCAAAGTCAGGTGTGAAGTAATATGGAGGACCAGCCTATTCCCTATGATGTAAACTACAACAGAAATAACTTAAAATGTATAACTTCATATTAAACCAATCGTTTGAACTCATGATTTCATAAAAATCCCCCAAAACCAAAATATAAAGATTACAAGATTATTATTGTCAGTCAATCAGCGCGCTAGCAGTAAGCCAAGGTTGTAAAAGTTACAAACCTCCCAGACTGCATACAAACCTAACTGCATCCCCAGTCCCTGGTATATCACCAGACTGCATACAAACCTAACTGCATCCCCAGTCCCTGGTATATCACCAGACTGCAAACAAACCTAACTGCGTCCATAGTCCCTGGTATATCACCAGACTGCAAACAAACCTAACTGCATGCATAGTCCCTGGTATATCACCAGACTGCAAACAAACCTAACTGCATCCCCAGTCCCTGGTATATCACCAGACTACATACAAACCTAACTGCATCCCCAGTCCCTGGTATATCACCAGACTGCAAACAAACCTAACTGCGTCCATAGTCCCTGGTATATCACCAGACTGCAAACAAACCTAACTGCATCCATAGTCCCTGGTATATCACCAGACTGCATACAAACCTAACTACATCCCCAGTCCCTGGTATATCACCAGACTACATACAAACCTAACTGCATGCCCAGTCCCTGGTATATCACCAGACTGCATACATAGTCCCTGGTATATCACCAGACTGCATACAAACCTAACTGCATCATTTTGGTTGTTTGGGCTCGGGTGTGTCCCAGGATAAATGCACCCCTTCCCCAGTCATTGAGGAGACTCTCTCCATGCAGACACAGACAGATTTTGGTTGTTTGGGCTCGGGTGTGTCCCAGGAAAAATGCACCTCTTCCCCAGTCATTGAGGAGACTCTCTCCATGCTGACACAGACAGATTTTGGTTGTTTGGGCTCGGGTGTGTCCCAGGATAAATGCACCTCTTCCCCAGTCATTGAGGAGACTCTCTCCATGCAGACACAGACAGATTTTGGTTGTTTGGGCTCGGGTGTGTCCCAGGATAAATGCACCTCTTCCCCAGTCATTGAGGAGACTCTCTCCATGCAGACACAGACAGATTTTGGTTGTTTGGGCTCGGGTGTGTCCCAGGATAAATTCACCTCTTCCCCAGTCATTGAGGAGACTCTCTCTATGCAGACACAGACAGATTTTGGTTGTTTGGGCTCGGGTGTGTCCCAGGATAAATGCACCTCTTCCCCAGTCATTGAGGAGACTCTCTCCATGCAGACACAGACAGATTTAGGTTGTTTGGGCTCGGGTGTGTCCCAGGATAAATGCACCTCTTCCCCAGTCATTGAGGAGACTCTCTCCATGCAGACACAGACAGATTTAGGTTGTTTGGGCTCGGGTGTGTCCCAGGATAAATGCACCTCTTCCCCAGTCATTGAGGAGACTCTCTCCATGCAGACACAGACAGATTTAGGTTGTTTGCGTTGGCACCTTTCAACACCCCTCATTATCACATGTAAACACACGACCAATCACTTACACTACTGACTAAACACACACCAGTGTTAAATGCATTTACTTTACTTCAGTTAATAAATATATTTTGTTATTCTTTATCTCCACGTTGTCTCACTTTTTGTCACGGTCTTCGAGCCGGTTCGTGACACTATGGTCAGTGAGCTGGAGCCCAACTAATGGAGACCAGTTAGAACCCAACTAACAAAACCCAACTAAAACATGACTGCAGATCAAAAGAGACATACAGAATGATGGCAGGAAAAATCCCCAACATCCAAAATAGATAGATTCCATGATGGTGAAACAAAGCTTCCTGAAGCATTGACGCTTTACAACCAATAGTCTCAAAAATAGGTTCATCACTCAAGGCTTTGAGCAACACAGAATTTAGAACAGATAAATTATTATAGATGATGTCCCACACCGTAGCAGCATAGCCTTTATGTCATTATTATAGATGACATCCCACACCGTAGCACGTAGCAGCATAGCCTTTATGTCATTATTATAGATGACGTCCCACACCGTAGCAGCATAGCCTTTATGTCATTATTATAGATGACGTCCCACACCGTAGCAGCATAGCCTTTATGTCATTATTATAGATGACATCCCACACCGTAGCAGCATAGCCTTTATGTCATTATTATAGATGACATCCCACACCGTAGCAGCATAGCCTTTATGTCATTATTATAGATGACATCCCACACCGTAGCACGTAGCAGCATAGCCTTAATGTCATTTACCAAACCACTGGCCGTGTTTGAGAGCATCAAATCCATGCTGCATTGTGGGTAAATGGTGACTGGCTGACTGATTTATAAATAATAATGAGTAGTTATTTATGATGTAAGGTGATTTGTAGATCAATCAGTCGCTTGCAATGTCGAACCAGCCCAATACCAAACCAATCAGGTGGTTGTTCGATGAAATGAATCTCCAGACGTCATTGATGACGTGCTGCTGATAAAGTGATACAGGCATCAACACAAAAAAAAGTTTACTACTTTCAATGCAGTGATTCAATTCAATTCAATTCAATTCAAACATAACATCCATATCGAAAAGTTGACAAAACAAAAAGGAGCAAGCAGGTTGATTTCCTCTGTCGTCTTGAGCCCACGGCAAGAAGGCACCAGAGCCTACCGTGCTAACGGGTTCCCACTAGATAACACAACCACACAGTTAATGAAAAGCATGAGGTGAAGCTTGAGCTAGATATCAACCTATCGACCTAGTGTGACCTCCCTGGTCTCTCAAGTCAGTGAGTCAACACAGGAAGGAGCAATGGATGGATAGTTCATTTATTTCCAAAGCTGCAATGATGGGACACACACAGTATGGATGAATGATCAGTAGTGACGGAATATAAATAGCACTCCCACAGCAATTCTACATTAATCTGCACATTAATATACTAACAAAAAAACAATTGAAATGTCTATCAAAGTTATTGTGATCGTATAGTGGATTCCTAATGATTTCTAATTTACTATAATAAATGAAGCAATTGTTTACATGTGTCTCATATTCACTACATCAAAATAAACTGTCATCCATTTTACTAACAAAATATATCAAATTAACCTGGGCAATGACTCAATGTCCCCCTCTGGTGGCGAGGAAGTATAATACACCTAAACTAACAAAACCGGGCTAATAAAGTGGCTGGTGTTCATGAATTTATAAAACATATACTCTATACATTTGTCATAAATGACCTGCATTGATGAGACACACAGTGTGGATGAATGATCAGTAGTCGACAGGGTAAAAATAGCACTCCTAAAGAAGATGCATTTTCCAGTTAGATACCAACTTGAAAGAGGGAACTTTAGCATAAAACCCACATGGAAACTGAGATTTGGCAAATAACATATAAAGAGAGGCTTATTTGACACCAAACTAACAACAGTAGTTACTAAAACATAAATTGCTAATGTATGATATAAAAGGTGGATTTTATGATGTAATGTCAACTTTATATATTTCTATCCCGGGACTATTCAATTTTGAACTCACCCACAGCAATTCTCCATAAATCTGCTGTGGATTACCCAGAATCCCGAAATATATTAATACATATGTGATCATTCAAAAACATAACTGGTTGTGCGTATAGGGAACCAGATCGTGAACACAACTAAGTTACTAAGTCTTTAGCCACACTGTATTGTTACACTGGTGAGTAAAAACTTATGCTTCCTACACGAACTTTTTGTCTGAACATTATAATATATATTTTACGTCACACTAGCGTCATTGTCGCACATCTCCATCGCAGTCAGAGGTTCAGACTGAGCGTTACCCACTCCAGTCAGTAGATGGCGGTGTGCGATTTTAAGGCAATGCTGTTAGTGTGACGTATAATCTAGTGGACGGAACGCAATGCTGTTAGTGTGACGTATAATCTAGTGGACGGAACGCTTCTTTCAGCAGCAGCAACAGTTAGTCCGCCACCTCGGTAGCTTGCTAGCCAAAATAGCCGAACCCATAAAGCTCTTTAGACGCTTTAGTGTATATTAGCCACTGTATTTCAAACCCTCGTCTGTCGTCTAGTTAGTTAGTTATCCTATTTAATTTCATATTTACGGTGTTGTTATTATTCAGCTGGCGGGCTGGTTAAGTTAGCATTAGCCTAGCTAGCTAACATCTCCGACCATGAGTTCACTAAATTACTCTCTTCCTGGTGAAGAAGAGACGGTCTGCTGGACGGAGAAAGAAGCTCTCATCAAAGAGGAGGAGGAAGAGAAGGATGTTACAATACAAAAACAAGTAGAGGGTGAGGTTGTTACCCTGAAAGAAGAAGAGAAAGACGTTTCAGTGAAAGAAGAGGAAGACGTTACAGTGAAAGAAGAGGCGTTCAGAGTGAAAGAGGAGGAGGGTGTTACAGTAAAAGATGAGGAGGATTCCGTTTTTGAAGTGAAAGCGGAGGGGGAGATTACGGTCTCATCGGAAGAAGAGGAGGAAGAAACTGGATATCTGGGCCCGATTTCCCCAACGCAATTTAAGGCATCTAGTGGTTCTAAAGATGAACTTAGCCATAAGATGGTTTTGAGAAACCGGGCCGTGATTACCACTGGTAAGTACTGTCTTAAATACAGAGGTACAAACTCTGCAGTTGTTGAACTGATGTTTGGTGTTAAAAGGGAAATCTGCAATTGCTACATCCATATTTTGACTTTTAAATGATTTATTTATAGCCATTGATTCTTGGAGAATATAACACATGCCTCATGAGCTTAGTTAAACTGTTGTACCCCATCAGAACCCCAAATAAGCTTTTTTTACTCCAATGTTTAGAAACAATGTAAATCAACAGCCTCAACATGGTTAAAACTATAATGTTGATATCATGGGTGGTCAGTCCTTTCATCCATAGGTCTGTCTATGAATTTGAGAGTAGTTAAATGTCTCCAGGCCCATCATCATCTTATTACCAAAACAGTGGTGGAATGACTGCTGTGTTATTGTTTCAACTGCAGATTGGTTGATTGTTGTGTGGCTTTTTTAAAGGGACAACCTAGTATTTAAACAGCAACAAAATGGCTGCCAAGAGACTTGGTTTGGTAAACAGCTGAGGGATGGGGGTTGGAGAAATGTAACCACTCTCAAATTCATAGAGAAAGCTATTGTATCAACCTTAACCCAAAACCTAGGGACCTCGTCAAGAAGTTCAGACATCTTGATGTAACAGTTATAAGGTGTTGGCTTGACAGTCGCTGGACCCAGGTTTGAGTCCAGCTCAGGGCTTCCCCCTGAATTCACTACACTATGAATACAAGGACTGGCCATGCATGATGTCATAATGATAGTTTAACCAGGTTTCTAGGATATATAGTATATTCTAGAATTCATCCATGATGTCATAATGATAGTTTAACCAGGTTTCTATGATATATGTTATATTCTAGAATTCATCCATGATGTCATAATGATAGTTTAACCAGGTTTCTAGGATATATAGTATATTCTAGAATTCATCCATGATGTCATAATGATAGTTTAACCAGGTTTCTAGGCTATATAGTATATTGTAGAATTACCAGTGTAGAATTAGAATATATATATTCTTCAATTACCAATTTGTCAAATTGTTAGAGCTGTTGATAAGTCATTGTATAATATTCAGCATTTATTTTCATGCCATTACATCAATATAGCCCAACCAGAAGAAGAAACAAACTCTTTCCGATCCACCTCCTCCTGCTGGCCTTCATAAATTCTGACGTTGCTGGTAATAGGCTACACAAGCAGTCAGCAACCTACATTTGGAGTGCAAATGTATCTTACCATTTCTACCGATCTGGTGCCAGTTATGATTTTCATGTTCACATTTTACTGAAACAGTTTAATTTAATTTATAATAGTATCTCAAAATCATTGTCTGTGATTAATCTACATTCTATCTAAATGAAAATTATACAAATCTAAAAGTAACTTTTATTGACATTGCCAATTATGTAAAAACTAGCCTACATAAAGCCAACAAATAAAAACATTGCAAATAACTGTCCTATAACAAACTTGAAACATTGTATAAAATATTCTGGGCCCTCAGTTTCCCGTGCCAGTGAGTTCTCGGCCGACACAGCTGTAGGCTATTTGTGAAAGGGATAAGAAGTAATCAGGTATTTTGACATTTCCACTGGATCAGCGCATTACATTTTTCCCTTTTGTGCCGAGTGGTTATCGAAAGGGCGAGAGCTGGAAATGTTTTTCAAATACTTTGAGGAGTTATTCTCATTTGCAATTGATTTTGATTAGACTTTGTTTACATGCTGTTAGAGGTGAAGAGAAATGTGCTTTGAGAGGCTCCACAACTCATTAGTGGTGGTGCGTTAAGACAATCAGAAATACTATCAGACATCCCAAAATGGTCACATTTATAGGCCTACATTTGTGCTCAGGACAGGTAGACTAGTCCTACTACTATATGTGTAACCAGGTAGACTGGTCCTACTTCTATATGTGTAACCAGGTAGACTAGTCCTACCTCTATATGTGTTGTCAGGTAGACTAGTCCTACTTCTATATGTGTAACCAGGTAGACTAGTCCTAGTTCTATATGTGTTGTCAGGTAGACTAGTCCTACTTCTATATGTGTAACCAGGTATACTAGTCCTACTTCTATATGTGTAACCAGGTAGACTAGTCCTACTTCTATATGTGTAACCAGGTAGACTAGTCCTAGTTCTATATGTGTTGTCAGGTAGACTAGTCCTACCTCTATATGTGTAACCAGGTAGACTAGTCCTACTACTATATGTGTAACCAGGTATACTAGTCCTACTTCTATATGTGTTGTCAGGTAGACTAGTCCTACTTCTATATGTGTAACCAGGTAGACTAGTCCTAGTTCTATATGTGTAACCAGGTAGACTAGTCCTAGTTCTATATGTGTTGTCAGGTAGACTAGTCCTAGTTCTATATGTGTTGTCAGGTAGACTAGTCCTACTTCTATATGTGTAACCAGGTATACTAGTCCTACCTCTATATGTGTAACCAGGTAGACTAGTCCTAGTTCTATATGTGTAACCAGGTAGACTAGTCCTAGTTCTATATGTGTAACCAGGTAGACTAGTCCTACTTCTATATGTGTAGTCAGGTAGACTAGTCCTAGTTCTATATGTGTTGTCAGGTAGACTAGTCCTACTTCTATATGTGTTGTCGGGTAGACTAGTCCTACTTCTATATGTGTAACCAGGTAGACTAGTTCTACTTCTATATGTGTAACCAGGTAGACTAGTCCTCCTGCTATATGTGTAACCAGGTAGACTAGTCCTACTACTATATGTGTCACCAGGTAGACTAGTCCTACTACTATATGTGTCACCAGGTAGACTAGTCCTACTTCTATATGTGTAACCAGGTAGACTAGTCCTACCTCTATGTGTGTAACCAGGTAGACTAGTCCTACTTCTATGTGTGTAACCAGGTAGACTAGTCCTACTTCTATATGTGTAACCAGGTAGACTAGTCCTACTTCTATATGTGTAACCAGGTAGACTAGTCCTACTTCTATATGTGTAACCAGGTAGACTAGTCCTACTTCTATATGTGTAACCAGGTAGACTAGTCCTACTTCTATATGTGTAACCAGGTAGACTAGTCCTACTTCTATATGTGTAACCAGGTAGACTAGTCCTACTTCTATATGTGTAACCAGGTAGACTAGTCCTACTTCTATATGTGTAACCAGGTAGACTAGTCCTACTTCTATATGTGTAACCAGGTAGACTAGTCCTACTTCTATATGTGTAACCAGGTAGACTAGTCCTACTTCTATATGTGTAACCAGGTAGACTAGTCCTACTTCTATATGTGTAACCAGGTAGACTTGTCCTACTTCTATATGTGTAACCAGGTAGACTTGTCCTACTTCTATATGTGTAACCAGGTAGACTTGTCCTACTTCTATATGTGTAACCAGGTAGACTAGTCCTAGTTCTATATGTGTAACCAGGTAGACTAGTCCTACTTCTATATGTGTAACCAGGTAGACTAGTCCTACTTCTATATGTGTAACCAGGTAGACTAGTCCTACTTCTATATGTGTAACCAGGTAGACTAGTCCTACTTCTATATGTGTAACCAGGTAGACTAGTCCTACTTCTATATGTGTAACCAGGTAGACTAGTCCTCCTACTATATGTGTAACCAGGTAGACTAGTCCTCCTACTATATGTGTAACCAGGTAGACTAGTCCTACTTCTATATGTGTAACCAGGTAGACTAGTCCTACCTCTATATGTGTTGTCGGGTAGACCAGTCCTACTACTATATGTGTAACCAGGTAGACTAGTCCTCCTGCTATATGTGTAACCAGGTAGACTAGTCCTACTTCTATATGTGTAACCAGGTAGACTAGTCCTACTTCTATATGTGTAACCAGGTAGACTAGTCCTACTTCTATATGTGTAACCAGGTAGACTAGTCCTACTTCTATATGTGTAACCAGGTAGACTAGTCCTACTTCTATATGTGTAACCAGGTAGACTAGTCCTACTTCTATATGTGTAACCAGGTAGACTAGTCCTACTACTATATGAGTAATCAGGTGTGTGTCCTTTCTCAACATTGACAGGAGTGTTTCAAACAAAAAACAATGAATAAATTTACAAAACTGACGCTTCTTGTAGGGTCAGGTCTGGGTGGTCTGCCAGGGGACGTTTCATTTAGTATCCGTTTGAGTCGGCTTTGGGGAATGATTGTATTTCCCCATAGTATGTTATACCTCAAGTTGACCGACTGAAAGGGAGCATAACTTTATGACTATAATTACTGTTCCCTGAAGGAGGGATACGAGGTACAACACCTGTTTGGCCCCGCCCCTTCCTGGGTCGGTGAAGAGCAGTATTACATTGAATATGACCTAAGGCTCGTATTTCTGTGTTTATTATATTATAATTAAGTCTATGATTTGATAGAGCAGTCTAACTGGGCGGTGGTAGGCAGCAGCAGGCTCGTAAGCATTCATTCAAACAGCACTTTCCTGCGTTTGCCAGCAGGTCTTCGCAATTCTTGAACCACAGCTCTGTTTATGACTTCAAGCCCATCAACTCCCAAGATTAGGCTGGCAATACTATAGTGCCTATGAGAACATTCGGGGTGGCAGGGTAGCTTAGTGGTTAGAGCGTTGGACTAGTAACCGAAAGGTTGCAAGTTCAAATCCCCGAGCTGACAAGGTACAAATCTGTCGTTCTACCCCTGAACAAGGCAGTTAACCCACTGTTCCTAGGCTGCCATTGAAAATACGAATTTGTTCTTAACTGACTTGCCTAGTAAAATAAAGGTACAAAAATATATTAAATAAAAATGGTAATGAAATACAAATGGTATAGAGAGAAATAGTTATGTTAAAAGCTTTTTTTTACGCTAGCTTTTTTATGGCTCATATTGCACTTTTACTTTCTCAAAGCTTGCCAAAGAGCATTTTACTGGCTGATGTGTTTTTTTAAAAGTGTAAAGCAGTTGATTTGCGACAATAACACAAACATATTAAGCAGGAGATTCAAACGAGCCTTACAGTTATTATCCAATAGTAATCTGAAATGCACTCATAGGCAACCTGTAAATGGAGGCTATTTTTGCTGTCAGCCTATGAGAACTCCCCTGAGTTTTCCCCCACGGTGGTGAATTAGTGAATAGACACAGAACTTAATGTGAGTTTCCTTGAGTAGCACTCCTGATCTTGCTCTGTAATATTCAGAATACATTGTGAAAAATTCAAATCGTCGCTCACCATTTTTTGCTTC
Source organism: Salvelinus namaycush (assembly GCF_016432855.1). Lineage (NCBI taxonomy): Eukaryota > Metazoa > Chordata > Actinopteri > Salmoniformes > Salmonidae > Salvelinus > Salvelinus namaycush. Next base: position 133,092 of record NW_024059563.1, on the reverse strand, counting down.
AGGCAGATATACTACATCCTCATTAGCAGGGTGGAGTTTCTGCAATCAAATTGTGTGCAGATGGACCTCGTGCCGCAATTTTAGCAAACACAGAAAGGGGCCAACATTGGAGACCAATAGTTGTCTGGCACAGTGCTTAGGATTTCAACAACTTGAATAACTTATTTCTAGTTACCACTAATGTGAAAACAAGACAAAATATGACTTGTTGCTAACATGACTGTCTTAATTGTCAAATTTAACAGACGTCAGTTGTTGCCCAGAGCATACCCATGAAGTTGTACATCACCTTTTACCTCAAATAAACAGTGGATTTCTGCTGTTGTAGGCCTTTAACCTCTCTGGGGTAGGTGGGACGCAATTGTCCCACCCGGCCAATAGCCAGGGAAAATGCAGAGCGCCAAATTCAAATAAAAATATATAAAAATCAAACTTTCAGTAAATCACACATGTAAGATACCAATTTAAAGCTACACTCGTTGTGAATCCAGCCAACATTTCAGATTTCAAAAAGGCTTTTCGGGGGAAAGCCTAAGATGCTATTATCTGATGATAGCACAACAGTAAACAAAGAGAGTAGCATATTTCAACACTGCAGGCACGACACAAAACGCAGAAATAAAAATATATTTCATGCCTTACCTTTGACGAGCTTCTTTTGTTGGCACTCCAATATGTCCCATAAACATCACAAATGGTCCTTTTGTTCTATTAATTCCGTCGATATATATCCAAAATGGCCAATTATTTGGCGCGTTTAATCCAGAAAAACACCGGTTCCAACTTGTGCAACGTCACTACAAAATATCTCAAAAGTTACCTTTAAACTATACCAAAACATTTCAAACTACTTTTGTAATACAACGTTAGGTATTTTTAAACGTTAATAATCGATCAAATTGAAGACGGGATGATCTGTGTTCAATACAAAAAGAAAACAAACTGACGCAAATTTTCTCGTAATGTGCCTCTCTCAAACAATTTACTTCAAGTGACTCTCATTTAAGATGGCCGTACTTCTTCATTACACAAAGGAAAAACCTCAACCAATTTCTAAGGACTGGTGACATCCAGTGGAAGCGGTAGGAACTGCAAACAAGTTCCTTAGAAATCTGGTTTCCCAATGAAAACCCATTGAAAAGACAGTGACCTCGGGGTTTTGCCTGCTACATAAGTTATGTTATACTCACAGACATGATTCAAACAGTTTTAGAAACTTCAGAGTGTTTTCTATCCAAATCTACCAATAATATGCATATCTTATATTTTGGGGATGAGTAGCAGGCAGTTGAATTTGGGCATGCTATTTATCCAAAAGTGAAAATGCTGCCCCCTACCCCGAAGAAGTTAACCATCTGTCTGACTTTGTCATTCACACAGGTGAGAGACGGGACAATCGTGGATCCTCTGTGGAGCCTCAACAACATCATGATGCTGAAGAAGCAGAGAAGAGTCTCTCCACATCAGAACATAAGAAACACCAGCAGAGACCCACATGGAAGAAATCTCACTGCTGCTCTGACTGTGGGAAAAGATTAAACTCTTCAGTAAAACTTAAAATACACCAGAGAACACACACAGGAGAGAAACCTTATAGCTGTGATCAATGTGGGAAGAGTTTTACTACATCTGGCCAGCTGACTTTACACCAGAGAATACACACAGGAGAGAAACCTTATAGCTGTAATCAATGTGGGAAGAGTTTTACAACATCTAGCCAGCTGACTGTACACCGGAGAACACACACAGGAGAGAAACCTCATAGCTGTGGTCAATGTGGGAAGAGTTTTGGTCAATCTAGCCAGCTGAAAGTGCACCAGAGAATACACACAGGAGAGAAACCTTATAGCTGTGATCAATGTGGGAAGAGTTTTACAACATCTAGCCAGCTGACTTTACACCGGAGAACACACACAGGAGAGAAACCTAATAGCTGTGGTCAATGTGGGAAGAGTTTTCTTCAATCTAGCCAGCTGACATTACACCAGAGAACACACACAGGAGAGAAATCTTATAGCTGTGGTCAATGTGGGAAGAGTTTTTGTCAATCTAGCAATCTGACAGTGCACCAGAGAAGACACACAGGAGAGAAATCCTATAGTTGTGACCAATGTGGGAAGAGTTTTGTTAAATCTGACCAGCTGACAGTACACCAGAGAATACACACAGGAGAGAAACCCTATAGCTGTGATCAATGTGGGAAGAGTTTTACTACATCTGGCTCTCTGACTGTACACCAGAGAACACACACAGGAGAGAAACCTTATAGCTGTGATCAATGTGGGAAGAGTTTTGGTCAATATAGCCAGCTGACATTACACCAAAGAACACACACAGGAGAGAAATCTTATAGCTGTGATCAATGTGTGAAGAGTTTTGGTCAATCTAGCCAGCTGACATTACACCAGAGAACACACACAGGAGAGAAATCTTATAGCTGTGATCAATGTGGGAAGAGTTTTATTACATCTAGCCAACTGACTGTACACCAGAGAACACACACAGGAGAGAAATCTTATAGCTGTGATCAATGTGGGAAGAGTTTTATTACATCTAGCCAACTGACTGTACACCAGAGAACACACACAGGAGAGAAAGCTTATAGCTGTGATCAGTGTGACAAGAGATACTCTGATAAAAGATCTCTGATCAAACATCAGAAAATGCATGAAGGAGTTTTTTCATGATATCAATTAAATAATGTCACAATGTAGATTATTTTAACATTGTAGTAGGAGTATTTTAATGAATGTCAATGTAGAACCCTTATCGTTTTCCCCATTCAATTGATATTATCCTCAGCCTTAGAAAAAATCCAGGCTCTGAATCGAAAGAGTTACTATTTATGTGATTGAACAAAAAGTGACTAACAAAAAAGAGTTGTGTTACACTTACAGCTTTGGTGACCCACTGGAATCACAATGTAGCTAGCTGTTTACCATGTTGGTGACCCACTGGAATCACAATTTAGCTAGCTGTTTACCACGTTGGTGACCCACTGGAATCACAATGTAGCTAGCTGTTTACCACGTTGGTGACCCACTGGAATCACAATGTAGCTAGCTGTTTACCACGTTGTTGACCCACTGGAATCACAATGTAGCTAGCTGTTTACCACGTTGGTGACCCACTGGAATCACAATGTAGCTAGCTGTTTACCACGTTGGTGACCCAGTGGAATCACAATGTAGCTAGCAGTTTACCACGTTGGTGACCCACTGGAATCACAATGTAGCTAGCTGTTTACCACGTTGGTGACCCAGTGGAATCACAATGTAGCTAGCAGTTTACCACGTTGGTGACCCACTGGAATCACAATGTAGCTAGCTGTTTACCACGTTGGTGACCCAGTGGAATCACAATGTAGCTAGCTGTTTACCACGTTGGTGACCCACTGGAATCACAATGTAGCTAGCTGTTTACCACGTTGGTGACCCACTGGAATCACAATGTAGCTAGCTGTTTACCACGTTGGTGACCCACTGGAATCACAATGTAGCTAGCTGTTTACTACGTTGGTGACCCACTGGAATCACAATGTAGCTAGCTGTTTACCACGTTGGTGACCCACTGGAATCACAATGTAGCTAGCTGTTTACCACGTTGGTGACCCACTGGAATCACAATGTAGCTAGCTGTTTACCACGTTGGTGACCCACTGGAATCACAATGTAGCTAGCTGTTTACCACGTTGGTGACCCACTGGAATCACAATGTAGCTAGCTGTTTACCACGTTGGTGACCCACTGGAATCACAATGTAGCTAGCTGTTTACCACGTTGGTGACCCACTGGAATCACAATGTAGCTAGCTGTTTACCACGTTGGTGACCCACTGGAATCACAATGTAGCTAGCTGTTTACCACGTTGGTGACCCACTGGAATCACAATGTAGCTAGCTGTTTACCATGTTGGTGACCCACTGGAATCACAATGTAGCTAGCTGTTTACCACGTTGGTGACCCACTGGAATCACAATGTAGCTAGCTGTTTACCACGTTGGTGACCCACTGGAATCACAATGTAGCTAGCTGTTTACCACGTTGGTGACCCACTGGAATCACAATGTAGCTAGCTGTTTACCACGTTGGTGACCCACTGGAATCACAATGTAGCTAGCTGTTTACCACGTTGGTGACCTACTGGAATCACAATGAAACACTCCAAAATGTTTAGGTTTTCAATATATCCCAAACTGTTTCTGCATATTGGTTATTGATTTGGACACGTTAAAACTGTGTTTTGATATTGCACTATTCCCATTTAGCAAAATGTCATTCAAAAGACGTTGAATATATGTTGGGATGTAGTTGAAATTGAAAGTTGAAAATATGTCTTTTCAGGTCGTTTTTTCAATGAAAAAGAATATTATAATAATAATATAAATTAGTCTATAATCAATTTTATTAACAATCTCACATCACTCCAGTATTTCTTGACAACATTCAAGTGCTAATTGTCTTTATTCCACTACTGAAGAAGCATGACTCAAATCACCTCATATTTCAAACATTCAGCCTGACAAAAGATACATGTTTTATTATTCCATGCCTCACCATTAAGTTAATTATTGCCAATACATATTAACAAAGGGGTGAACATTTGGTTTTGATATTTCATATTATGTAACATTTAGTAATCATAGTTATTCATGCAACCAACTTGACATTTTTGGGTACAATTATATTGACATTGTTACCCTGCTTTTATATCCAACAACATGCCTATCTAGTGAACCCTGAAAAGAGAGAGAAGCTCCGCAGTGAGGTGGAAAGTTACTACGGATATTGCAGGAGTTTCCTCTTGAAATCAGACATGTCTGTGGTAAGGACAACTTGGTTGCTGATTATCTCAAGGGTGGGCAGTCAAATAGATTTGTGTTTTGCATTTAGCCAGTGAGTTACCATGATCACAATTTATTTTGACATGTTTTTCCCGTGTTGGAGATTAGTTTTATCTTATTCTTTTCTGTATTTTTTAAAAAACTGCACTGTTGGGGGCTCGTAAGTAAGAGTTCCAGTGTTGTATCCGGCGCATGTGACTAATACTATTTGATTTGAGTTTTGTTTGGGCTCGTTCCAAGGGGACGAGAGTTCTAGAAGCTAGTGAGTTTTAGGAAGACGAGAGTTCTAGAAGCTAGTGGGTTTTAGGAAGACGAGAGTTCTAGAAGCTAGTGGGTTTTAGGAAGACGAGAGTTCTAGAAGCTAGTGAGTTAGGATTCTATAGAAAGAAAAAGTAGAAAAAAATAATACGATTGTATATTATTATTTAGAAATATGTGTTTTTTCTTGTTTTTAAATGTTGACAGCCAGTAGACACCATGTTTATATTGTAGAAGGTGAAGCATTGTAGATGATTATGTGAAATGGAAGTTGTGGAGATACTCTGAATGATTGGCTATGAAAAGCCAACTGACATTTACTCCTGAGGTGCAGATCTGTTGCACCTTCGACAACCACTGTGATTATTATTATTTGACCATGCTGGTCATTTATGAACATTTGAACATCTTGGCCATGTTCTGTTATAATCTCCACCCGGCACAGCCAGAAGAGTACACAGTGGCAGAATACCTGACCACTGTGACTGACCCAAACTTAAGGAAAGCTTTGACTATGTACAGACTCAGTGAGCATAGTTGTCAAATGTGTGATTTCCTGAACTGGCACATACAAGAAAACCAGGTTTTAAAGTTCTGTTCAATAGCCATCCCATCATTACAAAACATTTGAAAGGCTAAGTCTATCATCTCCTGAGAAGTGGTAACTATTCACATGAACTTTTCAAAGAGGTTTGGTGCCCCCTGGTGGCTGAACCCGAGATCAACGAGAGATCTTGTCAGAAACAATGACAGAGTCCCACTTCTCAGCTATCTTTACTTACATCAAACTAAACTAACTGCTATCTTGAAATGTTGAAAAAGTGTTTTTAAATAATCCAGGCTGATCCCTCACCTTGATCACCTCTGGAGTTGAGGTTAACAGCCGAGGTAATTTTTATGATGAAAAAGAAAAAAAAAGAAAATGAATAATATAAATAAAATGAAGATGCAGCTGTCTTTGAAATGATCAAACTGAACACACTGCTATCTTGAAATGTTGAAAAAGTGTTTTTAAATAGCTCAGGCTGATACCCTACCTGAGCGAAAAACTGGCACTTTAAAGGAGTCTAATTTTGTCAAAAATGCAAAAATGATAAAAATTTCAACTCACAGGTACATTAATAGATCAAACACAAACATCTGTCATCTCGAAATGTCCTAAAAAGGTTCTAAACGGGCCCCCTGGGTCTACACCTGGAGAGCAGATGGGCACATCTGCACCAGAGCTGAAATTTCACCTGGAGAGCAGATACTTCAACTCGACAGAGGTCAGAGTGACCCTCTTCTCCCTGACCTGGTGGTTATAATGACCTGGTGGTTATAATGACCTGGTGGTAATAATGACCTGGTGGTTATAATGACCTGGTGGTTATAATGACCTTTTTTGCTGGTTTATTCGTTATCGCTATTGTTGGCTTGAATCAATGCTGTTGTGTGGTTGGCTATTGTAGTAAGCTAATATAATGCTATATTGTGTTTTCGCTGTAAAACACTTAAAAAATCTGAAATATTGGCTGGATTCACAAGATCTTTGTCTTTCATTTGCTGTACGCTGTGTATTTTTCATAAATGTTTTATGATGAGTATTTAGGTAATTCACATTGGTCTCTGTAGTTATTCTAGTTGCTTTGGTGAGAGTTGTGATGGTGGCTGCAATGTAAAACTATGATTTATACCTGAAATATGCACATTTTTCTAACAAAACATATGCTATACAATAAATATGTTATCAGACTGTCATCTGATGAAGTTGTTTCTTGGTTAGTGACTATTTATATCTTTATTTGGTAGAAATTGTGATAGCTACCTATGCAGGAAAAAAATGGTGGGAAAAAAAAGTTGTGTCTTTTGCTATCGTGGTTAGCTAATAGAAATACATATTGTGTCTTCCCTGTAAAACATTTAAAAAATCAGAAATGATGGCTGGATTCACAAGATGTGTATCTTTCATCTGGTATCTTGGACTTGTGATTTAATGATATTTAAATGCTAGTATTTACTTGTGGCGCTAGGCTATGCTAGTCAGCTTTTTTACTGATGAGGGTGCTCCCGGATTCGGGGTGGTGACTCGTGAGAAGTTAACACCCCCGCCGTCCTACAATCCAAGCTAGATGCCCTCAATCTCACACAAATGATCAAGGAACCCACCAGGTACAACCCTAAATCCGTTAACATGGGCACCCTCATAGATATTATCCTGACCAACTTGCCCTCCAAATACACCTCTGCTGTTTTCAATCAGGATCACTGCCTCATTGCCTGCATCCGTTATGGGTCCGCGGTCAAACGACCACCCCTCATCACTGTCAAACGCTCCCTAAAACACTTGTGCAAGCAGGCATTTCTAATCGACCTGGCCTGGGTATCCTGGAAGGATATTGACCTCATCCTGTCACTAGGGGATGCCTGGTTGTTTTTTAATTGTAATTTCCTCACCACCTTAAATAAGCATGCCCCTTCAAAAAATGTAGAACTAAGAACAGATATAGCCCTTGGTTCACTCCAGACCTGACTGCCCTCGACCAGCACAAAAACATCCTGTGGCGTACTGCACTAACATCGAATAGTCCCCGCGATATGCAACTTTTCAGAGAAGTCAGGAACCAATACACACAGTCAGTTAGGAAAGCAAAGGCTAGCTTTTTCAAACAGAAATTTGCATCCTGTAGCTCTAACTCCAAAAAGTTTTGGGACACTGTAAAGTCCATGGAGAACAAGATTCCTAAAGATTGGAAAGCTGCCGCGGTCATCCCCCTCTTCAAAGGGGGTGACACTCTAGACCCAAACTATTACAGACCTATATCCATCCTGCCCTGCCGTTCTAAAGTCTTTGAAAGTCAAGTTAACAAACAGATCACTGACCATTTTGAATCCCACCGTACCTTCTCCGCTGTGCAATCCAGTTTCCGAGCTGGTCACGGGTGCACCTCAGCCACGCTCAAGGTACTAAACGATATCATAACCGCCATTGATAAAAGGCAGTACTGTGCAGCCGTCTTCATCGACCTGGCCGAGGCTTTCGACTTTGTCAATCACCCTATTCTTATCGGCAGACTCAATAGCCTTGGTTTCTAAAATGACTGACTCGCCTGGTTTACCAACTACGTCTCAGACAGAGTTCAGCGTGTCAAATCGGAGGACCTGTTGTCTGTACCTCTGGCAGTCTCTATGGGGGTACCACAGGGTTCAATTCTCGGACCGACTCCTTTCTCTGTAAATACCAACGATATTGCTCTTGCTGCGGGTGATTCCTTGATCCACCTCTACGCAGACGACACCATTCTGTATACATCTGGCCCTTCTTTGGACACTGTGTTAACAAACCTCCAAACGTGCTTCAATGCCATACAACACTCCATCCGTGACCTCCAACTGCTCTTAAAAGCTAGTAAAACTAAATGTATGCTCTTCAACCTATCGCTGCCTCCCCCCGTCCAGCATCACTACGATTCTGACTTAGAATATGTGGACAACTATAAATACCTATGTGTCTGGCTAGACTGTAAACTATCCTTCCAGACTCACATTAAGCATCTCCAATCCAAAATTAAATCTATAATCGGCTTCCTATTTTGCTATAATCGGCTTCACTCACGCTGCCAAACATAGCCTCGTAAAACTGACTATCCTACCGATCCTTGACTTCGGTGATGTCATTTTCAAAATAGCCTCCAACACTCTACTCGGCAAACTGGATGCAGTCTATCACAGTGCCATCCGTTTTGTCACCAAACCCCATATACCACCCACCACTGCGACCTGTATGCTCTCGTCGGCTGGCCCTCACTACATCTTCGTCGCCAAACACACTGGCTCCAGGTCATCTATAAGTCTTTGCTAGGCCGCCTTCACTCAGCACACTGGTCACCATAGCAACACCCACCCATAGCACGCGCTCCAGGAAGTATATCTCACTGGTCATCCCCAAAGCCAACATCTACTTTGGCCGCCCTTCCTTACAGTTCTCTGCTGCCAATAACTGGAACGAATTGCAAAAATCGCTGAAGTAGGAGACATATCTCCCTCACTAACTTTAAGCATCAGCTATCTGAGCAGCTTACCGATCACTGCAGCTGTACACAGCCCATCTGTAAATAGCTCATACAACTGCCTACCTCATCCCCATGTTTTTATTTACTTTTTTTGCTCTTTTGCACACCAGTATTTCTACTTGCACAACATCATCTGCACATCTGTCACTCCAGTGTTAATATGCTAAATTGTAATTACTTTGATACTATGGCCTATTTATTGCCTTACCTCCTTACTCCATTTGCACACACTGTATATAGATTTTTCTATTGTGTTATTGACTGTACTTTTGTTTATCCCAAGTGTATGTAACTCTGTTGTTTTTTTGTCGGTCTGCTTTGCTATAAATATGAGAAATATACAAATAAAATCTTTACTTTATTGACAACACCCAAATGGATACTGTCATTAACGTGGTTCTTCAATAATTACTTATAATTCTTCAAACATATTAAACAGCACATTCAAACGAGCCTTACAATTATAATCCAAAGTAGTGTGAAATGTACTCATAATCAACCTGGAAATAGAGGTTACTCCCCGGAGTTTTCCCCCATTCACATTCAGAATACATTGTGAAAAACTAAAAGCTTTGCTCACCATTTTTGCTCCAGGCAGATATACTACATCCATAACTTGTGGTTTCCTCATTAGCAGATATACTACATCCATTACTATCGGTTTCCTCATTAGCAGGGAGGTGTTTCTGCAATCAAATTGTGTGCGCATCGCCCTTGTTCCGCAATTTTATTAAACACAGAAAGGGGCCTATATTGGAGACCAAAAGTCGTCTGACACACTGCTTAGAGTTTCAACAACATGAATAACTTATTTCTAGTCTACAATCATCGATCTTACTACTAAAATATGACTATTCTTGCTCATTTTAAGACAATTGTCAAATAATTTTAACATTCATTACAGACATCAATTGTTATACAACATCATGGCTACGCTGTTGGCATCACCTTTTTACAGTGGATTTCCACTGTTGTGGGCCTTTAATCATCTGACTTTGTTGTTCACACAGGAGAGATATGGGACTATCGTGGATCCTCTGGGGAGCCTCAACAACCTCATGATGCTGACGAGGCAGAGAAGAGTCTCTCCAGATCAGAACACCTCAATAAACACCAGCGGAGATCCACAGGGAAGAGAACTCACTGCTGCTCTGACTGTGGGAAGAGATTCACCTCCTCATCAGACATTAAAATTCATCAGAGAATCCACACAGGAGAGAAACCTTATAGCTGTGATCAATGTGGGAAGAGTTTTACTACATCTGGCTCTCTGACAGTACACCAGAGAATACACACAGGAGAGAAACCTTATAGCTGTGTTCAATGTGGGAAGAGTTTTACTGCATCTAGCAATCTGAGTATACACCAGAGAACACACACAGGAGAGAAATCTTATAGCTGTGATCAATGTGGGAAGAGTTTTGTTACATCTAGCAATCTGACTATACACCAGAGAACACACACAGGAGAGAAACCGTATAGCTGTGATGAATGTGGGAAGAGTTTTACTACTTCTGGCTATCTGACTTTACACCAGAGAACACACACAGGAGAGAAATCTTATAGCTGTGGTCAATGTGGGAAGAGTTTTTGTCAATCTAGTGATCTGACAGTGCACCAGAGAACACACACAGGAGATAAACCTTATAGCTGTGGTCAATGTGGGAAGAGTTTTTGTCAATCTAGTGACCTGACAGTGCACCAGAGAACACACACAGGAGAGAAACTATATAGCTGTGATCAATGTGGGAAGCGTTTTACTACATCTGGCTCTCTGACTTTACACCAGAGAACACACACAGGAGAGAAACCTTATAGCTGTGGTCAATGTGGGAAGAGTTTTTGTCAATCTAGTGATCTGACAGTGCACCAGAGAACACACACAGGAGAGAAACCGTATAGCTGTGATCAATGTGGGAAGCGTTTTACTACATCTGGCTCTCTGACTTTACACCAGAGAACACACACAGGAGAGAAATCTCTTAGCTGTGACCAGAGGTAATCTGATAAAAGATCTCTGACTAAACATCAGAAAATACATGAATCAGTTGTTTCATGATATCAATGAATTAATGTCACAATGTAGAATGTTTTAACATTGTGGTAGGAGTATTTTAATGATGTCACAATGTAGAAGTCTAAATGTTTGTCCCCTGTTCTATTGATTTCAACATGATATGGATATTAGCCTCAGGGGGAAAATCCAGGCTCTGAAATGGAAGAGTACTATTTATAAGATTTAGTAAGTACACATTATTCCCAGATTCCGTGTGGTTTTTGAGCTGCTAGTTTTAACAGGACGTGCAACCTCATCTCCCTCCTGTCACATAAATGATTTTAGCATGATATCGATGAGTTATGACAAATAAGTGTTGCGTTCCTTTGTTTAGCGACCCCTACATTTAAATGCATTCCAACATCACGTACAACCTGATTTCCCCTCTAATTGATATCAGTGATTTATTGCTACTTGTCAAAACAACACTGTTTCTGGTGCTTGTGCAGATTATAAAGTCCTTTTTTTATTTTTATTTTTAATTTTTAAATACAAGTAATATGATTATTGTGGCAGATGTTTGTGTAAATAGCACATGCTATGTTTAGGTTTTCAATTTATCCCAAACTGTTTCTGCATATTGGTTATTGATTTGGACACGTTAAAGCTGTGTTTTGACATTGAGGCTATCCCACCTAGCACAATGTAATTGAAAAGTCGTTGAAAATAAGACTATGCAATCAAATATTTTTTTAAACATTTTTTATTATACCATGCCTTACCATTAAGTGAATTATTGACAATACATATTATCAAAGGGGTGTACATTTGGTTTTGATCATTCATTTTTACAATTCATGTAACTTTTAGTAATCATAATTATTTATGCAATCAACTGACAATTTTCGGGTATAATTATATTGACATTGTTGCCCTTCTTTTAGAATAGCAGGGTTCATTCTCAGATGTGCCAACCCAAATGTACTAGAGCATGACATTGGGGACTGGGCCCCGATCCAACAACATGCCTATCTAGTGAACCCTGAAAAGAGAGAGAAGCTCCGCAGTGAGGTGGAAAGTTACTACGGATATTGCAGGAGTTTCCTCTTGAAATCAGACACGTCCGTGGTAAAGACAACTTGGTTGCCGAGTGTCTCAAGAATGGGCAGTCAAAAAGATTTGTGTTTTGCGTTTAGGCAGTGCGTTGCCATGGATCACATTTTATTTTGACTGCACGGTTTTCCGTATTGGAGATGAGTTTTGTTTGGGCTCGTTCCAAGGGGACCAGAGTTCTAGAAGCTAGTGAGTTTTAGGAAGACGAGAGTTCTAGAAGCTATTGAGTTCTAGGATTCTATAGAAAGAAAACTGAGAAAAGATACTGAAAGAGGATTCTATTGAAAGAAAAAGGATTTAAAAAATAATAAGATTGTATATTATTATTTAGAAATGTGTTTTTTTCTTGTTTTTAATTGTTGACAGCCAGTAGACACCATGTTTATATTGGTGAAGCATTGTAGTTGATTATAATGTGAAATGGAAGTTGTTTTCTGTTGGTGGTGAGCAAACTTCTCCAACAAAAATATAGGATGTATTTGTTGTCTTAAGGGGGAAGGTGTTACAGGCTTTGGTTTTTCCATTTATGTTTTGAGGTTGGACTTTAGCTCGTATAGCTCGTTAGCACGTATAGCTCGTTAGCACGTAGGACGCACTGATTGGTGTCACCTCGTTAGTCAGTATGTGTTACACCTGGGCTGGCTTGTCCATCTCGTTAGTGGGAATGTGTTTCACCTGAGCTGGTCCAGGTTCTATTTAAGAGTGTCTGGCCCAGTGCTCCAGTTGTCTTGATAGATGTGGAGAGTCAACACCTTTAGTTGCTCCACCTTTTTGGTTTGCTTCCTGTCTTTACGTTTATTGTGGGTTTTTCTTTTATTTGCCTCTTCTTGGGCAGATTTAGTGGGTCTCATGGTGGGTGTCTTTTATGTCCCAGTTGTTGTTACTAGTCAACTTTCAGTGGACACTGAGAGCAAAACTGCAACATTATGTTATAATACTTTTATTGGATCAAATGGTTGTTTTTATGCAACAGAATAGAGGGTTCTTAGAACTATTGTGTCTGTGTTCTACTGAGGATGGGCCTCTGGGAGAAAACACTGACAGGAGATTTACAATGTCTTTTGGGTGATAAAACCTAAGGAGACTGCATTCCAGAGCATGAGTTAATGTTTCTGTTCTATATGGTACCAGGGAGAGATGACCCCAGGGCCAGACCCTGGTCTCTACACAAAGAGTACTGTTTTTACAGCAGATACTGTCTGCTGAGAATTATAACTATCTCTCATACAAATCTTAACCTTGTGACCCGTTCTATACATCTGTTGTTGGTCATGTAGGTTGATAGGGGTGTATCTTGGCTATGAAAGACCTTTGTACTTTTGTCTCGTGGCTCTCAACGAATCATCTGTGGGTGATTTGTCGACCAGCCATCATTATCGTAGAGCACTCAATTGATTCACTTTATATGTGTGTGTTGTATTGACCTGCTTCCTTATTTAGAAGTGAATAAAGATTTAGTTTAAGAATAACTCTGACTTGTGTGATACGTTTCTCTCCTCATTTGATATTAAAGAAATTAACAACCACATTTGGTGATGGGGATGTGAATCTTCACTTGGTGACCGCTTCTGACGACCTGGGTAAATCGTGCACTTGGGATCTCAGGGAAACCACACTTCGGGAACGGAGCAGATGGACCCACCTTTGATCTGAGAGGCAGCGAGCCGAGTGGATACCACATCTCGAACCTAGTTTAAAAAAAAAAAGAATGAGGTGAGCAAAACAAGTGGAGTTTTTAGAAAAGCCTTGTAGGCTCTGAGTGTGTATTCCTGTGTGGAGGTGTAAACAGGGCCCAGTCAGGAGGCTCTGAGTGTGTATTCCTGTGTGAGGGGGGCTCCTTGGAGGTGTAAACAGGGCCCAGTCAGGAGGCTCTGAGTGTGTATTCCTGTGTGAGGGGGGCTCCTTGGAGGTGTAAACAGGGCCCAGTCAGGAGGCTCTGAGTGTGTATTCCTGTGTGAGGGGGGCTCCTTGGAGGTGTAAACAGGGCCCAGTCAGGAGGCTCTGAGTGTGTATTCCTGTGTGGAGGTGTAAACAGGGCCCAGTCAGGAGGCTCTGAGTGTGTATTCCTGTGTGGAGGTGTAAACAGGGCCCAGTCAGGAGGCTCTGAGTGTGTATTCCTGTGTGGAGGTGTAAACAGGGCCCAGTCAGGAGGCTCTGAGTGTGTATTCCTGTGTGGAGGTGTAAACAGGGCCCAGTCAGGAGGCTCTGAGTGTGTATTCCTGTGTGGAGGTGTAAACAGGGCCCAGTCAGGAGGCTCTGAGTGTGTATTCCTGTGTGGAGGTGTAAACAGGGCCCAGTCAGCTATCTGTGTGAACTGGATGAAAACTAGAATCTGTGTTTACTAGTTAAGACCATTTATGATATAATATAAGATAGTAAGGTGCACCTGTAATTGTTTTAAACCTGTAATTGTTTTAAACATGTACTTGTTTAATAAGTGAAAGTGAAAATTCACAAATGTGAATAAATATTTACAGAACAATTTACCAAACAAAACACATTACAATATTGCAACAATTCTGCAGACATGTCAGACCATAATAAATAATACATTTACTTTGTATAGTGCTTTTCATGACATATAATATACACTGCTCAAAAAAATAAAGGGAACACTTAAACAACACAATGTAACTCCAAGTCAATCACACTTCTGTGAAATCAAACTGTCCACTTAGGAAGCAACACTGATTGACAATAAATTTCACATGCTGTTGTGTAAATGGAATAGACAAAAGGTGGAAATTATAGGCAATTAGCAAGACACCCCCAATAACGGAATGGTTCTGCAGGTGGTGACCACAGACCACTTCTCAGTTCCTATGCTTCCTGGCTGATGTTTTGGTCACTTTTGAATGCTGGCAGTGCTTTCACTCTAGTGGTAGCATGAGACGGAGTCTACAACCCACACAAGTGGCTCAGGTAGTGCAGTTCATCCAGGATGGCACATCAATGTGAGCTGTGGCAAAAAGGTTTGCTGTGTCTGTCAGCGTAGTGTCCAGAGCATGGAGGCGCTACCAGGAGACAGGCCAGTACATCAGGAGACGTGGAGGAGGCCGTAGGAGGGCAACAACCCAGCAGCAGGACCGCTACCTCCGCCTTAGTGCAAGGAGGTGCACTGCCAGAGCCCTGCAAAATGGCCTCCAGCAGGCCACAATGTACTGCCATTGTACATGTACCGTTTCCAAAATGGGATAGTATTGTCCATGTAACGTTTCCAAAATGGGATAGTATTGTCCATGAAACGTTTCCAAAATGGGATAGTATTGTCCATGTAACGTTTCCAAAATGGGATAGTATTGTACATGTAACGTTTCCAAAATGGGATAGTATTGTCCATGTAACGTTTCCAAAATGGGATAGTATTGACCATGTAACGTTTCCAAAATGGGATAGTATTGTCCATGTAACGTTTCCAAAACGGGATAGTATTGTCCATGTAACGTTTCCAAAATGGGATAGTATTGTACATGTAACATTATGCCCCCTTGTGAGTTAATAGTATTGCATGCTGTAGCAGGCTATATAAAGAGGAAGCCCTCCATTGACGATTCAGTTCGTTGTAACATCTCGTCTGGACAGGTCACCGTCCTTAGTTAGTTAGTTAGTTAGTTAACGTTAGCTAGTTCATTATCACAAAAGTGAGAACTTCTCTAGATTGGAAACTTACGTTAATGAGTGTTGGCTTTATGGAAACGATATACAATATATGGGAAAGAATATAGTTGAGGGAAATAATCCAAACCTAGTTGTGCCTAGTTAGGACATAACGTTAGCTAGCTAGATAACGGTACTGTACTGTAGCTCATACAACGCCGACGGTCAAACCCGGCTTTCTAATATTTACGGTAATTAACTATATTAACGTTATGGAAGATATTCACAGAAAACCACCATTGTCTTCGTTATTCATTATTATGTTATATTATTATATATAAATGATTTCGAGACATATTCAGAGCCAAACATCAACCCAAACTTAACCTTTTTAACTGTTGTCGCATCCAAACTTGTCACCATCGTTTTCAGTTGTAATTGCGAAGTTCCCGGAAGAAGTCCAGCAACAACGGAGGTTCCTCGATGAACCCACCTTCTAACAAGTTCTTTGAAGAACCTTTTGGGGCTGTTTTTCATTGACCAAGAACCCTACGGTTCTTAGGGGATCTGAGAACAACTCCAGTTGAACCCTTCATTTTTAGAGTTGTAGTCGGATCTATTTACTCTCAGATTCAAACATGATGATTAGCATCAACGATCAAGTCAGCTGCTGCTGCTCCAATACAGTATGAGGTGAAACGGTGAACTGACGTTGAACCGGGCAGTCAGCTGCTGCTGCTCCAATACAGTATGAGGTGAGACGGTGAACTGACGTTGAACTGGGCAGTCAGCTGCTGCTGCTCCAATACAGTATGAGGTGAGACGGTGAACTGATGTTGAACCGGGCAGTCAGCTGCTGCTGCTCCAATACAGTATGAGGTGAGACGGTGAACTGACGTTGAACTGGGCAGTCAGCTGCTGCTGCTCCAATACAGTATGAGGTGAGACGGTGAACTGATGTTGAACCGGGCAGTCAGCTGCTGCTGCTCCAATACAGTATGAGGTGAGACGGTGAACTGACGTTGAACTGGGCAGTCAGCTGCTGCTGCTCCAATACAGTATGAGGTGAGACGGTGAACTGACCTTGAATCATAATAATTAATTTAATAAAAATTAATTAGTGAAACTGTTAAAAAATGGTATATGGCATATTAGGCTATTGTTATCATATAGAAACATCATGGAATATTGTACATCATATTAAATATATTACTCTATTGTTATCATATAGAAACATCATGGAATATTGTACATCATATTAGCATCAACATACATTATTGTTTCATTCAATTTCACTTAATAAGGATATTTAACATTTTCAAGTTCAGAAGTCAGAACCCATCACCTGCTATGTAAAAGAGACAGAAGAATGCACAATGGTCAATGCTATCCGGGATCCTTGAGACATCCCTACCCTAAACCGTAACCATAACCCCTACCCTAAACCATTTTAAATGTTAACTTCAATATGCTAGGGATGTCCCAAGGATGTATCTCTACCTGAAAATACATGATCTAAGTGATTGATAGTTGGTATTCAGCAGTCATAAAGCCTTATTTACTTTAATGAACTACTAAACTTGTGATTTTGTCAGACAGCATAGACAGCAGCTCTACACTTTATTGACTGACTGATCCATTCATCCTTCCATCCCTCCTGAGCCTTCCTCTCCTCTGAAGACCCAGTGAGGGTGGAGCTCAGTCAGAGAGCTGTTGAGGGACTGGTTAGGAAGAACACTTCTACAGAGAGGTCACACGTGGTTTAGATGGCAAATATTTGTGTCCCCTTAGCGGTTAATCACGTTAGCAAAAGGGAATATGTTCCATCTATGTTTATTTACATTAGTGCAAATTGTCCACTGATATTGGTGTAATTTCTCACCCCTTTTGGCCATATGTAAGTGAATTTCCCCTCAGGCACACACATTTGTTCTTTGTTATTACCCGAGCCACTGCCTGTTCAGTCTGCTATCATCCAGAAGGTGAGGTCAGTACAGGTGCATCAAAGCTGGGACCGAGAGACAGAAGCTGTTTTTCCATCACTAACACAGAGAGGCTGCTGCCTACATACACAGACTTGAAATCATTGGCCAATTGTCACTTTAATAATGTTTACATATCTACTGTATCTTAGTCTATGTATTACTCATCTCAAATGTATATACTGTATTCTATCCTATTCTACTGTATCTTAGTCTATGTATTACTCATCTCATATGTATATACTGTATTCTGTCCTATTCTACTGTATCTTAGTCTATGCATTACTCATCTCATATGTATATACTGTATTCTATCCTATTCTACTGTATCTTAGTCTTTATATTGCTCATCTCATATGTATATACTGTATTCTATCCTATTCTACTGTATCTTAGTCTATGTATTACTCATCTCATATGTATATACTGTATTCTATCCTACTGTATCTTAGTCTATGTATTACTCATCTCATATGTATATACTGTATTCTATCCTATTCTACTGTATCTTAGTCTATGCATTACTCATCTCATATGTATATACTGTATTCTATCCTATTCTACTGTATCTTAGTCTTTATATTGCTCATCTCATATGTATATACTGTATTCTATCCTATACTACTGTATCTTAGTCTATGCATTACTCATCTCATATGTATATACTGTATTCTATCCTACTGTATCTTAGTCTATGTATTACTCATATGTATATACTGTATTCTATCCTATTCTACTGTATCTTAGTCTATGTATTACTCATCTCATATGTATATACTGTATTCTATTCTACTGTATCTTAGTCTATGTATTACTCATATGTATATACTGTATTCTATCCTATTCTACTGTATCTTAGTCTATGTATTGCTCATCTCATATGTATATACTGTATTCTATCCTATTCTACTGTATCTGTCTATGTATTACTCATCTCATATGTATATACTGTATTCTATTCTACTGTATCTTAGTCTATGTATTACTCATCTCATATGTATATACTGTATTCTATCCTATTCTACTGTATCTTAGTCTATGTATTACTCATCTCATATGTATATACTGTATTCTATCCTATTCTACTGTATCTGTCTATGTATTACTCATCTCATATGTATATACTGTATTCTATCCTATTCTACTGTATCTTAGTCTATGCATTACTCATCTCATATGTATATACTGTATTCTATCCTATTCTACTGTATCTGTCTATGTATTACTCATCTCATATGTATATACTGTATTCTATCCTATTCTACTGTATCTTAGTCTATGCATTACTCATCTCATATGTATATACTGTATTCTATCCTATTCTACTGTATCTTAGTCTATGTATTACTCATCTCATATGTATATACTGTATTCTATCCTATTCTACTGTATCTTAGTCTATGTATTACTCATCTCATATGTATATACTGTATTCTATCCTATTCTACTGTATCTGTCTATGTATTACTCATCTCATATGTATATACTGTATTCTATCCTATTCTACTGTATCTTAGTCTATGCATTACTCATCTCATATGTATATACTGTATTCTATCCTATTCTACTGTATCTGTCTATGTATTACTCATCTCATATGTATATACTGTATTCTATCCTTTTCCTCTGTATCTTAGTCTGTGTATTACTCATCTCATATGTATATACTGTATTCTATCCTATACTATTGTATCAGTCTATGCCGCTCTGACATCGCTCGTCAATATATTTATATATTCTTATTCCATTACTTAGATTTGTGTGTATTAGGTATTTGTTGTGAAATTGTTAGATATTACTGCACTGTTGGAGCTAGAAACACAAGCATTTCATTTACACCCGCAATAACATCTGTATGTGACAAATAACATTTGATTTTATTTATTATGAAGGTCACTTGTGTAATATGTACTTTTCCCCACTCATCTTTTGACATTGCTTATGCATATTCAGTATTCATATTCGGTGCCCTAGCTGCTTCCAGACTATGTCAAAGGCCCATCCTGGTAGATCTGAACCTAATGCAGCTTGGAGTGATCAGATCACAGAAGTCACATTTAGGTGCCAGGTGTAACTGAGGCCATAGATGCTCCATATCCATTACTTTGAGTGTTTTATATAATATGATTAAATGTGTTTCTGTGTTGCAGGGGCAGTAAAGAAATGGAACAGCAAGGCCACAGAACATGACATAAG
Source organism: Salvelinus namaycush (assembly GCF_016432855.1). NCBI lineage: Eukaryota > Metazoa > Chordata > Actinopteri > Salmoniformes > Salmonidae > Salvelinus > Salvelinus namaycush. Next base: position 113,055 of record NW_024059563.1, on the reverse strand, counting down.
CAGAGCTGTGGGAGACCACCTCAAGCCCCTGGTAGAGCCGGGGGTGGTGTTTACCACTCCACCAGCAGAGCTGTGGGAGACCACCTCAAGCCCCTGGTAGAGCCGGGGGTGGTGTTTACCACTCCACCACACCTTCAGCAGGCTGGAAATTTGGGATTGATCTGTTTAATCAATTGTTTGTTTCAGTTTTCAGTAGTTGAATCCTTTGACGTATTGTTGATTTCAACAAATGAACTGGGTTGGTTAAAAGTGATACTAAAACGTACATACCAGCACTATTTTGACATAGTGGAAGATATACTGAATTCATACTGTTTTTCATACTAAGACGGACCAAGATATGTGTTGCTTTTGCACATATTTATTCATTGGTTTAGCAAGAGTCTGTTGATTGGTTGGTCATTGGGTTAATTTGTTTTGCAATATGTTCAAATCAAATCAAGCTTTATTTACACAGCACATTTCAGACATGGATGCAACACAATGGCTTCACAGGAAAAACACAAAAAAATAGGGAAAAAAACAAATGTTTAAAAATGTTTAATACACAAACATAAGAAAAACAGAATAACTGAAAAACTAAACTTAGTAACAACTGGGACCTAAAAGACACCCACCATGAGACCCACTAAATCTGCCCAAGAGGCAAACAAAAGAAAAACCCACAATAAACTTAAAGACAGGAAGCAAACCAAAAAGGTGGCGCAACTAAAGGTGTTAACTCTCCACATCTATCAAGACAACTGGAGCACTGGGCCAGACACTCTTAAATAGAACCTGGAGCAGCTCAGGTGAAACACCTTCCCACTAACGAGATGGACAAGCCAGCACAGGTGTAACACATACTGACTAACGAGGTAACACCAATCAGTGCGTCCTACGTGCTAACGAGCTATACTTGCTAACAAGCTATATGGGCGAGTCATCAAAACATAAATGGAAAAACCAAAGCCTGTAACACCTTCCCCCTTAAGACAACAAATACATCCTATATTTTTGTTGGACAAGTTTGCTCACCACCAACAGAAAACAACTTCCATTTCACATTATAATCAACTACAATGCTTCACCAATATAAACATGGTGTCTACTGGCTGTCAACAATTAAAAACAAGAAAAAAACATTTCTAAATAATAATATACAATCGTATCTTTTCTCCTTTTTCTTTCTATAGAATCTCAAAAACTCACTAGCTTCTAGAACTCTCGTCTTCCTAAAACTCACTAGCTTCTAGAACTCTCACCCTTGGAACGAGCCCAAACAAAACTCATCTCCAATACGGCAAACCGTGCAGTCAAAATAAAATGTGATCCATGGCAACGCACTGGCTAAACGCAAAACACATATCTTTTTGACTGCCCATTCTTGAGACAATCAGCAACCAAGTTGTCCTTACCACGGACGTGTCTGATTTCAAGAGGAAACTCCTGCGATATCCGTAGCAACTTTCCACCTCACTGTGGAGCTTCTCTCTCTTTACAGGGATCACTAGATAGGCAGGTTGTTGGATCGGGGCCCAGTCCCCAATGTCATGCTCTAGTACATTTGAGTTGGCACATCTGAGAATGAACCCTGCTATTCTAAAAGAAGGGCAACAATGTCAATATATTTATACCCGAAAATTGTCAGTTGATTGCATAAATAATTATGATTACTAAAAGTTACATGAATGTACACCCCTTTGATAATATGTATTGTCAATAATTCACTTAATGGTAAGGCATGGTATAATAAAAAATGTTTAAAAAAATATTTGATTGCATAGTCTTATTTTCAACGACTTTTCAATTACATTTTGCTAGGTGGGATAGCCTCAATGTCAAAACACAGTTTTAACGTGTCCAAATCAATAACCAATATGCAGAAACAGTTTGGGATAAATTGAAAACCTAAACATAACATGTGCTATTTACACAAACATCTGCCACAATAATCATATTTCTTGTATTTTTTTAAACAAGCTCCTTATAAACTGCACAAGCACCAGAAACAGTGTTGTTTTGACAAGTAGCAATAAATCACTGATATCGATTAGGGGGGAAATCAGGTTGTACGTGATGTTGGAATGCATTTAAATGTAGGGGTCGCTAAACAAAGGAACGCAACACTTATTTGTCATAACTAATCGATATCATGCTAAAATCATTTATGTGACAGGAGGGAGATGAGGTTGCACGTCCTGTTAAAACTAGCAGCTCAAAAACCACACTGAATCTGGGAATAATGTGTACTTACTAAATCACATAAATAGTACTCTTTCAATTCAGAGCCTGGATTTTCCCCCTGAGGCTAATATCCATATCATGTTGAAATCAATAGAACAGGGGACAAACGTTTAGGCTTCTACATTGTGACATCATTAAAATACTCCTACTACAATGTTAAAAGATTCTACATTGTGACATCATTAAAATACTCCTACTACAATGTTAAATTAATTAATTGACATCATGAAACAACTGCTTCATGTATTTTCTGATGTTTAGTCAGAGATCTTTTATCAGATTACCTCTGGTCACAGCTAAGAGGTTTCTCTCCTGTGTGTGTTCTCTGGTGTTGTTTGACTGAGTAAAACTCTTCCCACATTGATCACAGCTATAAGATTTCTATAATGTGTGTTTTCTCTGGTGTACATTCAGCTGCCCAGATGTAACAAAACTCTTCACACATTGATTACAGCTATAAGATTTCTCTCCTGTGTGTGTTCTCTGGTGTAAAGTCAGAGAGCCAGATGTAGTAAAACTCTTCCCACATTGATCACAGCTATACGTTTTCTCTCCTGTGTGTGTTCTCTGGTGCACTGTCAGATCACTAGATTGACAAAAACTCTTCCCACATTGACCACAGCTATAAGGTTTCTCTCCTGTGTGTGTTCTCTGGTGTAAAGTCAGAGAGCCAGATGTAGTAAAACTCTTCCCACATTGATCACAGTTATACGGTTTCTCTCCTGTGTGTGTTCTCTGGTGCACTGTCAGATCACTAGATTGACAAAAACTCTTCCCACATTGACCACAGCTATAAGGTTTATCTCCTGTGTGTCTTCTCTGGTGCACTGTCAGATAGCCAGAAGTTGTAAAACTCTTCCCACATTCATCACAAATACATAGTTTCTCTCCTGTGTGTGTTCTCTGGTGTATAGTCAGATTTCTAGACGTAACAAAACTCTTCCCACATTGATCACAGCTATAAGGTTTCTCTCCTGTGTGTGTTCTCTGGTGTGTAGTCAGATTGCTAGATGCAGTAAAACTCTTCCCACATTGAACACAGCTATAAGGTTTCTCTCCTGTGTGTAGTCTCTGGTGTACTGTCAGATAGCTAGATGTAGTAAAACTCTTCCCACATTGATCACAGCTATAAGGTTTCTCTCCTGTGTGTGTTCTCTGGTGTGTAGTCAGATTGCTAGATGCAGTAAAACTCTTCCCACATTGAACACAGCTATAAGGTTTCTCTCCTGTGTGTATTTTCTGGTGTACTGTCAGAGAGTCAAATGTAGTAAAACTCTTCCCACATTGATCACAGCTATAAGGTTTATCTCCTGTGTGTGTTCTCTGGTGTGTAGTCAGATTGCTAGATGCTTTAAAACTCATCCCACATTGAACACAGCTACAAGGTTTCTCTCCTGTGTGTATTTTCTGGTGTACTGTCAGAGAGTCAAATGTAGTAAAACTCTTCCCACATTGATCACAGCTATAATGTTTCTCTCCTGTGTGGGTCCTTTGATGAATTTTAATGCCTGATGAGGTGAATCTCTTCCCACAGTCAGAGCAGCAGTGAGTTCTCTTCCCTGTGGATCTCTGCAGGTGTTTATTGAGGTGTTCTGATCTGGAGAGACTCTTCTCTGCCTCGTCAGCATCATGAGGTTGTTGAGGCTCCCCAAAGGATCCACGATAGTCCCGTATCTCTCCTGTGTGAACAACAAAGTCAGATGATTAAAGGCCCACAACAGTGGAAATCCACTGTAAAAAGGTGATGCCAACAGCGTAGCCATGATGTTGTACAACAATTGACGTCTGTAATGAATGTTAAAATTATTTGACAATTGTCTTAAAATGAGCAAGAATAGTCATATTTTAGTAGTAACATCGATGATTGTAGACTAGAAATAAGTTATTCATGTTGTTGAAACTCTAAGCAGTGTGCCAGACGACTTTTGGTCTCCAATATAGGCCCCTTTCTGTGTTTAATAAAATTGCGGAACAAGGGCGATGCGCACACAATTTGATTGCAGAAACACCTCCCTGCTAATGAGGAAACCGATAGTAATGGATGTAGTATATCTGCTAATGAGGAAACCACAAGTTATGGATGTAGTATATCTGCCTGGAGCAAAAATGGTGAGCAAAGCTTTTAGTTTTTCACAATGTATTCTGAATGTGAATGGGGGAAAACTCCGAGGAGTAACCTCTATTTCCAGGTTGATTATGAGTACATTTCACACTACTTTGGATTATAATTGTAAGGCTCGTTTGAATGTCCTGTTTAATATGTTTGAAGAATTATAAGTAATTATTGAAGAACCACGTTAATGACAGTATCCATTTGGGTGTTGTCAATAAAGTAAAGATTTTATTTGTATATTTCTCATATTTATAGCAAAGCAGACCGACAAAAAAACAACAGAGTTACACGTGGTATAAACAAACGTACAGTCAATAACACAATAGAAACATCTATATACAGTGTGTGCAAATGGAGTAAGGAGGTAAGGCAATAAATAGGCCATAGTAGTGAAGTAATTACAATTTAGCAAATTAACACTGGAGTGACAGATGTGCAGATGATGATGTGCAAGTAGAATTAACTGGTGTGCAAAAGAGCAAAAAAAGTAAATAAAAACATGGGGATGAGGTAGGTAGTTAGATGGGCTATTTACAGATGGGCTGTGTACAGCTGCAGCGATCGGTAAGCTGCTCAGATAGCTGATGCTTAAAGTTAGTGAGGGAGATATGTCTCTTCATGACTTCAGCGATTTTTGCAATTCGTTCCAGTTATTGGCAGCAGAGAACTGGAAGGAAAAGTGGCCAAAGCTGGTGTTGGCTTTGGGGATGACCAGTGAGATATACTTCCTGGAGCGCGTGCTACGGGTGGGTGTTGCTATGGTGACCAGTGAGATATCCCTCCTGGAGCGCGTGCTACGGGTGGGTGTTGCTATGGTGACCAGTGAGATATACCTCCTGGAGCGCGTGCTACGGGTGGGTGTTGCTATGGTGACCAGTGAGATACACCTCCTGGAGCGCGTGCTATGGGTGGGTGTTGCTATGGTGACCAGTGAGATATACCTCCTGGAGCGCGTGCTACGGGTGGGTGTTGCTATGGTGACCAGTGAGATACACCTCCTGGAGCGCGTGCTATGGGTGGGTGTTGCTATGGTGACCAGTGAGCTGAGTGAAGGCGGCCAAGCAAAGACTTATAGATGACCTGGAGCCAGTGGGTTTGGTGACGAATATGTAGCGAGGGCCAGCCGACGAGAGCAGTGGTATATGGGGCTTTGGTGACAAAACGGATGGCACTGTGATAGACTGCATCCAGTTTGCTGAGTAGAGTGTTTGAGGCTATTTTGTAAATGACATCGCCGAAGTCAAGGATCGGTAGGATAGTCAGTTTTACGAGGGTATGTTTGGCAGCGTGAGTGAAGAAGGCTTTGTTGAGAAATAGGAAGCCGATTCTAGATTTAATTTTGGATTGGAGATGCTTAATGTGAGTCTGCAAGGAGAGTTTACAGTCTAGCCAGACACATAGGTATTTACAGTTGTCCACAAATTCTAAGTCAGAATCATAGTGATGCTGGAGGGGGGGGGGGGGTGGGGGGGGGCAGCGATAGGTTTAAAAGCATACATTTAGTTTTACTAGCGTTTAAGAGCAGTTGGAGGCCACGGATGGAGTGTTGTATGGCATTGAAGCACGTTTGGAGGTTTGTTAACACAGTGTTCAAAGAAGGGCCATATGTATACAGAATGGTGTCGTCTGCGTAGAGGTGGATCAAGGAATCACCCACAGCAAGAGCAATATCGTTGGTATATACAGAGAAAGGAGTCGGTCCGAGAATTGAACACTGTGGTACCCCCATAGAGACTGCCAGAGGTACAGACAACAAGTCCTCCAATTTGACACACTGAACTCTGTCTGAGAAGTAGTTGGTGAACCAGGCGAGTCAGTCATTTTAGAAACCAAGGCTATTGAGTCTGCCGATAAGAATACGGTGATTGACAGAGTCGAAAGCCTTGGCCAGATCAATGAAGACGACTGCATAGTACTGTCTTTTATCAATGGCGGTTATGATACCGTTTAGTACCTTGAGCGTGGATGAGGTGCACTCGTGACCAGCTCGGAAACTGGATTGCACAGCCGAGAAGGTACGGTGGGATTCAAAATGGTCAGTGATCTGTTTGTTAACTTGACTTTCGAAGACTTTAGAACGGCAGGGCAGGATGGATATAGGTCTGTAATAGTTTGGGTCTAGAGTGTCACCCCCTTTGAAGAGGGGGATGACTGCGGCAGCTTTCCAATCTTTAGGAATCTTGTTCTCCATGGACTTTACAGTGTCCCAAAACTTTTTGGAGTTAGAGCTACAGGATGCAAATTTCTGTTTGAAAAAGCTAGCCTTTGCTTTCCTAACTGACTGTGTGTATTGGTTCCTGACTTCTCTGAAAAGTTGCATATCGCGGGGACTATTCGATGTTAGTGCAGTACGCCACAGGATGTTTTTGTGCTGGTCGAGGGCAGTCAGGTCTGGAGTGAACCAAGGGCTATATCTGTTCTTAGTTCTACATTTTTTGAAAGGGGCATGCTTATTTAAGGTGGTGAGGAAATTACAATTAAAAAACAACCAGGCATCCCCTACTGACAGGATGAGGTCAATATCCTTCCAGGATTCCCGGGCCAGGTCGATTAGAAATGCCTGCTTGCACAAGTGTTTTAGGGAGCGTTTGACAGTGATGAGGGGTGGTCGTTTGACCGCGGACCCATAACGGATGCAGGCAATGAGGCAGTGATCGCTGAGATCCTGATTGAAAACAGCAGAGGTGTATTTGGAGGGCAAGTTGGTCAGGATAATATCTATGAGGGTGCCCATGTTAATGGATATAGGGTTGTACCTGGTGGGTTCCTTGATCATTTGTGTGAGATTGAGGGCATCTAGCTTGGTTTGTAGGACGGCGGGGGTGTTAACCTCACTAGGGTAGGGGGCACTATTTTCACCTCCGGATGAAAAGCGTGCCCAAAGTAAACTTGGTAGATTTGGACAGAAAACACTCTAAAGTTTCCAAAACTGTTAAAATAATGTCTGTGAGTATAACAGAACTGATATGACAGGCGAAAACCTGAGAAACATCCATCCAGGAAGTGGGATTTTTTGTTATAGTTATAGTTTTCCCATTGACTGCCTATACAGATTACATTGACTTAGGACTCAAATTGCACGTCCTATGGCTTCCACTAGATATCAACGGTCTTTAAAATTGTTTCAGGCTTGTATTCTGAAAATTGAGAGAGTAAGACCACTCTGAATGAGTGAACCATTCAGTGTCCCAGAATGCGCCGTTCTTGTTTACCTTTGAAATGTTATCTATTATTTAGGCTAAAAACAACCTGAGGATTGATTATAAACATCGTTTGACATGTTTCTACGAACTTTACTGATACTATTCGGATTTTTCGTATGGATGTTGTGATTGCCTTTGAGCCTGTGGATTACTGAACAAAACTGAGGTTTTTGGATATAAAGAGAGACTTTATCGAACAAAACTAACATTTATTGAGTAAATGGGAGTTTTGTGAGTGCAACGATATGAAGATCATCAAAGGTAAGTGATTAATTTTATTGCTATTTCTGACTTGTGTAACTCCTCTACTTGGCTGGTAACTGTTAATCTTTAAAGTGATGTATAACACTTGTATGTTTTATGAATTTTTATAATGAGTATTTCTGTTTTTGAATTTGGCGCTCTGCAATTTCACTGGATGTTGGCCAGGTGGGACGGTAGCGTCCCACACCTCCTAGAGAAGTTAAGCATATCCCAGTTTAGGGCACCTAACAGAACAAACTGAAGATAGATGGTGCCAATCAATTCACATATGGTGTCCAGGGCACAGCTGGGAACTGAGGGGGGTCTATAACAGGCGGCAACATTGAGAGACTTATTTATGGAGAGATTCGTTTTTAAAATTAGAAGCTCGAACTGTTTGGGTTTAGACCTGGAAAGCATAATACAACTTTGCAGGCCATCTCTGCAGTAGATTGCAACTCCTCCCCCTTTGGCAGTTCTATTTTGACGGAAAATGTTGTAGATGGGGCTGGAAATTTCTGAATTTTTGGTGGCCTTTTTTTGGTGGCCTTCCAAAGCCAGGATTCAGACACGGCAAGGACATCAAGGTTGGAGTGCGCTAAAGCAGTGAGTATAACAAACTTAGGGAGGAGGCTTCTGATGTTAACATGCATGAAACCAAAGCTTTTATGGTTACAGAAAGTCAACAAATGAGAGCGCCTGGGGACACACAGGGCCTGGGTTAACCTCTACATCACCCGAGGAACAGAGGAGTAGGATGAGGGTACGGCTAAAGGCTATCAGTACTGGTCGTCTAGTGCTTTGGGAACAGAGAATAAAAGGAGCAGATTTCTGGGTGTGGTAGGATAGATTCAAGGCATAATGTACAGACAGGGGTATGGTAGAGTGTGGGTACAGTAGAGGTAAACCTAGGCACTGAGTGACGATAAGAGGTTGCATCTCTGGAGGCACCAGTTATGCTAGGTGAGGTCACCGCATGTGTGGGAGGTGGGACAAAAGAGTTCTCTGAGGCATGTTGAGTGGGACTAGGGGCTCCGCAGTAAAATAAAAACAATGATAACTAAACAACAGTATACAAGGCATATTGACATTAGAGGGACATAAAGCGAGGCATAAATCAATCACAGGTGTTGATTGGGAGAGCTAGATAAGACAACAACGGGTAAGACAACAGTTAATCAGCTAAAACAACAAAAACACGTAAAATGGCGATGAATGGGCTGAGAGGGTCAGTTAACTACACACAGGGCCTGAGTTCGAGGCTGGGGCCAACAGAAACTAAATAAACAAAATGGAGAACCGTGATTAATGAACAGTCCAGCAGGCATCAGCTATGTAGCCAAGTGATCATAGGGTCCAGTGAACAGCAATATATGAACCAGGGAAGCCGCTAGGTAGTCATTACTACGCTAGCCGGGAGATGCGCCTGGCTCGAGGCTAACTGGTGCTAGCTTCGGGACAAGGGCGTCACCGACGTCTGGCAAAGGCCGGTTGAGGGCACATCGGACGGAATTGCGTCGGCAGACCAGTCGTGATGGATCGGCGGTGCTCCGTGTCGACAAAGGGTCCAGGCCAATTGGCAAAAGAGGTATTGTAGCTGGAGTAATTTTGTTTACTAGCCGGGAGATGCACCTGGCTCGAGGCTAACTGGTGCTAGCTTCCGGACAAGGGTGTTAGCCACTGTAGCCAATCCGGTGCAAAGGTCCAGAACTTACGGCAGGAATCCGGTGATGTAGATGCTTCTAGTCGTCTTAGTGAAGAGTCTGGGAGGCATCAGCTGTGTAGCCGAGTGATCATAGGGTCCACTGAGCAGGCCGGGAGATGGGCCTGGCTCAAGGCTAGCTTCGGGGCTGGGCCACTCGGTAGCAGCTAGCCAGCTGCGATTATCTGGTGTAAAGGTCCAGAGCTTACGGCAGGAATACGGTGATGTAATGGAGAAAAACAGTCCGATATGCTCAGGGTTGATATCGCGCTGTGCAGACTGGCAGGTGTTATCCAGGCTAAAAGCGGCTGGTGTCTGAGCTAAAAAGGTAAAGGCCGCTAGCAGTGGCTAACAATGACTAAATAGCTAGTAGCTAATTAGCTGGTTAGCTTCTGATGGCTAGCTGCTGATGGAGGTTCTAGCTATAAGGTATAAAAAAAAAATTGCTGATCCGTATCATATTGGGTGAGGCGGGTTGCCGGAAGGTATATTTAATTTAAAAATGGAAAAAGATTTAAATATATTGCAATATATACAAAAAAAGACGAAAAATACATACCATTTACAACAAACAGGTCTTAATGCTACACCATCTTGGATTACAAGATGACTCAGTTAAAAACCATTGGATTTAGCAAACTCTGAAATTATTTAGTATTTCTGTGCCCATGAAAACTGTTGCATTTCAGAATACAAAAAAACTGTCCCACAGCAAGATCCAGTATTTAAGTTGAAGTTCATCATATGACAAGTGTAACGTTATGACTATAACTACTGTTCCCTGAAGGAGGGAAACTAGGTACAACATACTATTAAATCCACGCCTCGCTGGAAGCACCACCGTCCACAGGTGATGAGAGTGAGGCTTGGATTTATTCCTTAAAATGTAATGCCGCTCTTCACCAGCCCAGGAAAGGGCAGGGCCAAACAGGTGTTGAACCTCGATTCCCTCCTTAAGGGAAGAGTAATTATAATCAAAGTTACACTCCCTTTCAGTTGGTCAACTTCGGAACAACATACTATGGGGAAATACAATCATTCCCCAGCCGACCCAAACGGATACTAAATGAAACGTCCCCTGGCAGACCACCCAGACCTGACCCCGCAAGATGCGTCAGTTGTCAATTTATTCATTGTCTTTTGTTTGAAACACTCCTGTCAATGTTGAGTAAGGACGCACACCTGATTACCCATATAGTAGTAGGACTAGTCTACCTGGTTACACATATAGGAAGTAGGACTAGTCTACCTGGTTACACATATAGGAAGTAGGACTAGTCTACCTGGTTACACATATAGAAGTAGGACTAGTCTACCTGGTTACACATATAGGAAGTAGGACTAGTCTACCTGGTTACACATATAGAAGTAGGACTAGTCTACCTGGTTACACATATAGAAGTAGGACTAGTCTACCTGGTTACCCATATAGTAGTAGGACTAGTCTACCTGGCCGGCACACAAATGTAGGCCTATAAATGTGCCCATTTGGGGATGTCTGATAGTATTTCTGATTGTCTTAACGCTGAACCACTAATGAGTTGTGGAGCTTCTCAAAGGAATTTCTTCTTCACATCCAAACAGCAAGTAAACAACGTCTAATCACAATCAATTGCGAATGACAATAGTTCCTTAAAGTATTTTTGTAAAATATTTCCAGCTCTCGCCATTTCGATAAACACACGGCATAAAAGGGAAAAATGTAATGCTCTGATCCAGTGGAAATGTCATAAAATACCTGATTACTGTCAAGAACTCACTGGAGCATGAACCTGAGGGCCTAGAATATTTTATACAATGTTGCAAGCTTGCTATCCGAGTTTCCTGACCCAGTTGATAGTTGATACAATGTTTCAAGTTTGTAGTAGACAGGCCATTTGCAGCCAATGTGATTTCTAGGATATTTATTTCTATCAGGATATTTTCTACCTGCAGAATGCAATGTTTTTATTTGTTGGCTTTATGTAGGCTATTTTTTTACATAGTTGGCAATGGCAATAAAAGTTACTTTTAGATTTGTATAATTTTCATTAACTGGCACGCAGATTGGTAGAAATGGTCAGATAAATTGGCACTCCAACTGGAAAAGGTTGCAGACTGATGGTGGAGTCTATTACTAGTCTATTAGTCTATCTATCTGTAGACTATTAGCAAAACGGCAGAATTTACGAAGTCCAGCAGAGGAGGGGGAACTCCCTCTGGTCGGGTTGTGTTGACGACCGGCTCCCTCTGGTCGGGTTGTGTTGACGACCGGCTCCCTCTGGTCGGGTTGTGCTGACGACCGGCTCCCTCTGGTCGGGTTGTGCTGACGACCGGCTCCCTCTGGTCGGGTTGTGCTGACGACCGGCTCCCTCTGGTCAGGTTATGCTGACGACCGGCTCCCTCTGGTCAGGTTATGCTGACGACCGGCTCCCTCTGGTCAGGTTATGCTGACGACCGGCTCCCTCTGGTCAGGTTATGCTGACGACCGGCTCCCTCTGGTCAGGTTATGCTGACGACCGGCTCCCTCTGGTCAGGTTATGCTGACGACCGGCTCCCTCTGGTCAGGTTATGCTGACGACCGGCTCCCTCTGGTCAGGTTATGCTCCCTCTGGTCAGGTTATGCTGACGACCGGCTCCCTCTGGTCGGGTTATGCTGACGAGCGGCTCCCTCTGGTCGGGTTATGCTGACGACCGGCTCCCTCTGGTCGGGTTATGCTGACGACCGGCTCCCTCTGGTCGGGTTATGCTGACGACCGGCTCCCTCTGGTCAGGTTATGCTGACGACCGGCTCCCTCTGGTCAGGTTATGCTGACGACCGGCTCCCTCTGGTCACGTTATGCTGACGACCGGCTCCCTCTGGTCACGTTATGCTGACGACCGGCTCCCTCTGGTCACGTTACGCTGACGACCGGCTCCCTCTGGTCACGTTACGCTGACGACCGGCTCCCTCTGGTCACGTTACGCTGACGACCGGCTCCCTCTGGTCACGTTACGCTGACGACCGGCTCCCTCTGGTCAGGTTACGTTGACGACCGGCTCCCTCTGGTCAGGTTACGTTGACGACCGGCTCCCTCTGGTCAGGTTACGTTGACGACCGGCTCCCTCTGGTCAGGTTACGTTGACGACCGGCTCCCTCTGGTCAGGTTACGTTGACGACCGGCTCCCTCTGGTCAGGTTACGTTGACGACCGGCTCCCTCTGGTCACGTTATGCTGACGACCGGCTCCCTCTGGTCAGGTTATGTTGACGAGTGGCTCCCCCTAGTTATGACTTCGAGTCATTTGTGTGTCTAAATTATTTGATCAGAATGCTTAAAGCATCAGACAAATTCAGTACGTATATTTGATTTTATAAAAACACATGGGGCGATTGGTAGAAAGAACAGATGACTCTTGGTTGACCAAGATGTATTTTAGTTGGGGACAGCACTAGAACATGATTTTGGGGCTCCCGAGTGGCGCAGCGGACACTGCATCTCAGTGCTTGAGGCGCCACTACAGACACCCTGGATCAAATCCAGACTGTATCACAACCGGCTGTGATTGGGAGTCCCATAGGGCGGCACACAATTGGCCCAGCATTGTCCGGGGTAGGCAGTCATTGTAAATAAGAATTTGTTCTTAGCTGACTTGCCTAGTTAAATAAAGGTTACATTTAAATAAATAAATAAAAGTGTTTCATGATATACCATTTTTTACAAATCTGTCAAGGCACCAACTTTGAGAAGGGTTTAAAACAAAGGTTTCAAACCAATTCATGAATGTAATTGCATCTAGGTATGTCTTGCCATTAATGTAAAGGCATGAAAAAAAATTGGCTGAATATTATACAATGACTTATCAACAGCTCTAATAATTAGCCTCCACAGGAAATCTTCACTGGCAATTCTAGAATATACTATATATCCTAGAAACCTGGTTAAACTATCATTATGACATCATGGATGAATTCTAGAATATACTATATATCCTAGAAACCTGGTTAAACTATCATTATGACATCATGGATGAATTCTAGAATATAATATATAGCCTAGAAACCTGGTTAAACTATCATTATGACATCATGCATGGCCAGTCCTTGTATTCATAGTGTAGTGAATTCATGGAGAAGCCCTGAGCTGAACTCAAACCTGGGTCCAGTGACTGTCAAGCCAACACCTTATAACTGTTACACCAAGATGTCTGAACCTCTTGACGAGGTCGCTAGGTAATGAGTTAGGGTTGCTACAATAGCTTTCTCTATGAATTTGAGAGTGGTTACATTTCTCTAGCCCCATCCCTCAGCTGTTTACCAAACCAAGTCTCTTGGCAGCCATTTTGTTGCTGTTTAAATACTAGGTTGTCCCTTTAAAAAAGCCACACATCAATCAACCAACCTGCAGTTGAAACAATAACAAGACTCTCATTCCACAACTGTTTTGGTAATAAGATGATGGATGGGGCTGGAGACATTTAACTACTCTCAAATTCATAGACAGACCTATGGATGAAAGGACTGCCCATCCATGATATCAACATTATAGTTAACCATGTTGAGGCTATACAGTGTTGATTTACATTGTTTCTAAACATTGGAGTAAAAAAAACTTATTTGGGGTTCTGATGGGGTACAACAGTTGAACTAAGCTCATGAGGCATGTGTTATATTCTTCAATAATCAATGGCTATAAATAAATAATTTAAAAGTCAAAATATGGATGTAGCAATTGCCGATTTCCCCTTTAACACCAAACATCAGTTCAACAACTGCAGAGTTTGTACCTCTGTTTTTAAGACAGTACTTACCAGTGATAATCACGGCCCGGTTTCTCAAAACCATCTTATGGCTAAGTTCATCTTTAGAACCACTGCATGCCTTAAATTGTGTTTGGGAAATCGGGCCCAGATATCCAGTTTCCTCCTCTTCTTCCGATGAGACCGTAATCTCCCCCTCCTCCGCTTTCACTTCAAAAACTGAATCCTCCTCATCTTTTACTGTAACACCCTCCTCCTCTTTCACTCTGAACGCCTCTTCTTTCACTGTAACGTCTTTCTCTTCTTCTTTCCCTGTAACAGCCTCACCCTCTACTTGTTTTTGTATTGTAACACCCTTCTCTTCCTCCTCCTCTTTGATGAGAGCTTCTTTCTCCGTCCAGCAGACCGTCTCTTCTTCAGCAGGAAGAGAGTCATTTAGTGAACTCATGGTCGGAGATGTTAGCTAGCTAGGCTAATGCTAACTTAACCAGCCCGCCAGCTGAATAATAACAACAACACCGTAAATATGAAATGAAATAGGATAACTAACTAACTAGACGACAGAAGAGGGTTTAAAATACAGTGGCTAATATACACTAAATCGTCTAAAGAGCTTTATTGGTTCGTCTATCTTGTCTAGCAAGCTACCGAGGTGGCTGAATAACTGTTGCTGCTGCTGAAAGAAGCGTTCCGTCCACTATATTATACGTCACACTAACAGCATTGCGTTCCGTCCACTAGATTATACGTCACCCTAACAGCATTGCCTTAAAATCGCACACCGCCATCTGCTGACTGGAGTGGGTAACGCTCAGTCTGAACCTCTGACTGCGATGGAGATGTGCGACTTTAAGACAATGACGCTAGTGTGACGTAAAATATATATTATAATGTTCAGACAAAAAGTTAGTGTAGGAAGCATGAGTTTTTACTCACCAGTGTAACAATACAGTGTGGCTAAAGACTTAGTAACTTAGTTGTGTTCACGATCTGGTTCCCTGTACGCACAACCAGTTTTGTTTTTGAATTATCACATATGTATTCATTTATTTCGGGATTCTGGGTAATCCACAGCAGATTTATGGAGAATTGCTGTGGGTGAGTTCAAAATTGAATAGTCCCGGGATAGAAATATATAAAGTTGACATTACATCATAAAATCCACCTTTTAAATCATACATTAGCAATTTATGTTTTAGTAACTACTGTTGTTGGTTTGGTGTCAAATAAGCCTCTCTTTATATGTTATTTGCCAAATCTCCGTTTTCCATGTGGGTTTTATGCTAAGGTTCCCTCTTTCAAGTTGGTATCTAACTGGAAAATGCATCTTCTTTAGGAGTGCTATTTTTACCCTGTCGACTACTGATCGTTCATCCAGACTGTGTGTCTCATCAATGCAGGTCATTTATGACAAATGTATAAAGTATATGTTTTATAAACTCATGAACTTCAGACAGTTTATTAGCCCGGTTTTGTTAGTTTAGGTGTATTATACTTCCTCGCCTGTAGAGGGGGACATTGAGTCATTTTTCAGGTAAATTTGATATATTTTGATACTAAAATGGATGACAGTTTATTCTGATGTAGTGAATATGAGACACATGGAAACAATTGATTCATTTATAATAGTAAATTAGGAATTAGTAGGAATGGTTAAATCCACTATACGATCACAATGACTTTGATAGACATTTCAATAGTTTTTTTGTTAGTATATTATAGGGCAGATTTATGTAGAATTGCTGTGGGAGTGCTATTTATATCCCGTCACTACTGATCATTCATCCATACTGTGTGTGTCCCATCATTGCAGCTTTGGAAATAAATGAACTATCCATCCATTGCTCCTTCCTGTGTTGACTCACTGACTTGAGAGACCAGGAAGGTCACACTAGCTCGATAGGTTGATATCTAGCTCAAGCTTCACCTCATGCTTTTCATTAACTGTGTGGTTGTGTTATCTAGTGGGAACCTGTTAGCACGGTGGGCTCTGGTGCCTTCTTGCCGTGGGCTCAAAATGACAGAGGAAATCAACCTGCTTGTTTCTTTATGTTTTGTCAACTTTTCGATGGGGATGTTATGTTTGATACGGGAGGTACGAGGCCTTGAAAGCATTAAACTTCAAAGCAGTGTGCTGATGCCTGTATCACTTTATCAGCAGCACGTGATCAATGACGTCTGGAACTTCATTTCGTCGAACAACTACCTGATTGGTTTGGTTTGGTTCGACACTGCAGCCGACTGCCAACTGACTGATCTACAAATCACTATACATCATAAATAACTACTCATTATTATTTAAGCAGTGTCACTTTATCAGCATTGATCAATGACTTCTGAAGGTTAATTTTCTCCCATCATTCTGTTTGTCTCTGATCTTTTGATCTGCAAACACGTTTAGGTTTTGTTAGTTTGGTTCTAAATGGTCTCGGTGCTGGTTGGCTACGCGGGTTAGGCTAATAGCTAGTTGGCTAAATAGCTAACGTTAGCTGGTTGGCTACGCTGGTTAGGCTAATAGCTAGTTGGCTAAATAGCTAACGTTAGCTGGTTGGCTACGCTGGTTAGGCTAATAGCTAGTTGGCTTAATAGCTAACGTTAGCTGGTCGTCTACGCTGGTTAGGCTAATAGCTAGTTGGCTAAATAGCTAACGTTAGCTGGTTGGCTACGCTGGTTAGGCTAATAGCTAGTTGGCTAAATAGCTAACGTTAGCTGGTTGGCTACGCTGGTTAGGCTAATAGCTAGTTGACTAAATAGCTAACGTTAGCTGGCCGGCTAAGATAACTGCATATAGCTAATGTTTGCTGGCTAGCTAAGATAACTGCATATAGCTAACGTTAGCTGGCTGGTGTAGATAACTGCATATAGCTAATGTTAGCTGGCTGGCTAAGATAACTGCATATAGCTAATGTTAGCTGGCTGGCTAAGATAACTGCATATAGCTAATGTTAGCTGGCTGGCTAAGATAACTGCATATAGCTAATGTTAGCTGGCTGGCTAAGATAACAGCATATAGCTAACGTTAGCTGGCTGACTAAGATAACTGCATATAGCTAATGTTAGCTGGCTGGCTAAGATAACTGCATATAGCTAATGTTAGCTGGCTGGCTAAGATAACTGCATATAGCTAATGTTAGCTGGCTGGCTAAGATAACTGTATATAGCTAATGTTAGCTGGCTGGCTAAGATAACTGCATATAGCTAAAATTCTTTGATATTTGGTTAGATGGCGTTATGTATTTCCAAACGTTGGTTTACTTTAATCACTCAGAAATCACAACAGAAATAACATGAGAGCAAACAATTGTTTAATTTTAAGTTCTACATTTGAAGTTATTTCTGTTGTAGTATACATCATAGGTAATAGGCTGGTCCTCCATATTACTTCACACCTAACTTTGGCATTCTTCTGAATTCTGATTGGTTTCATGTAATAACTCCAAAAATAGAACAGTGAGGTGTAACTTTGCATTGGGAAAAATATTTTATATTATTGTAACGACCCTGGATTTATAATCACGGAAATCAACCCTGCCACACGAGCATGCTTTTGCGGCACAGTCGATAGCGCGCCGGACCTCTGGCTAGGAGGTCGAGGGTTCGAGACCTGCTCCCTGCTGCCTGTTTCATTACACTTACACTTACATTATCACTTTATAAACAATACAAAACATACAAACGACAACATCATACAAACATTAACTACATCACACCTTCCCAGGCCCACTAGAACACACCTCCATCTCCATTAACTACATCACACCTGCCCAGACCCACTAGAACACACCTCCGTCTCCATTAACTACATCACACCTGCCCAGACCCACTAGAACACACCTCCATCTCCATTAACTACATCACACCTGCCCAGACCCACTAGAACACACCTCCATCTCCATTAACTACATCACACCTGCCCAGACCCACAAAACACACCTCCGTCTCCATTAACTACATCACACCTGCCCAGACCCACTAGAACACACCTCCATCTCCATAAACTACATCACACCTGCCCAGACCCACTAGAACACACCTCCATCTCCATTAACTACATCACACCTGCCCAGACCCACTAGAACACACCTCCATCTCCATTAACTACATCACACCTGTCCAGACCCACTAGAACACACCTCCATCTCCACTAACTACATCACACCTGCCAAGACCCACTAGAACACATCTCCATCTCCATTAACTACATCACACCTGCCCAGACCCACTAGAACACACCCCCATCTCCATTAACTACATCACACCTGCCCAGACCCACTAGAACACAGCCAGCGCCCGCATCAGCACCATTTTATTTCTCTCCGTCACTTTAAACTTTTAGATAATAAAGCATTTGACCTTTCTTTTGAATTAACAACAGCGGATTGGTTGATTTCCAGGTTTTAATTAAGTATAATTTTTAAGATGATTTTTGAGAAAAGTATCGTCAAACTCTGGGGTATCTCACTGCACCCTCAAATGTCCTGTTTTGAAATATACAGACAGACAGATTAAAAGTAATTTTACATTGTATAACTGTACTTCTGACAGCCAACTTTCTAACTCATAACTTTATGACATCATAACATTCCTAGAAGGATTATTGAGTCATTGTTAGTTTTACACTGAAGACATGACTCTGCCGTTGTGCTGTAGAATTTGTGAATTTTGTCTCGTGTATAATAAGGGACTATCATTTGTCCCAACATCACAGGCCACAGACTTTGATGCAGTTAAAGACTTCCAAAAGTGTTTCCACAATTTAAGATCAACTGAGTTTTTTTAATGGGGTTTCTCCCTGTGCACCTGCCAATGTGAATCCTTTGAACGAGACAAGTTACCAGACAGGACATATTGCTAATGTTCTTCCCATTAATAACCTGAATGACAATTAACTTGTGGGCGGTGGTGGTGATGACGTCCTATTCGATGACGTCGTCCATCGGGATTCCCCAAAAAAGAAGACGCTCTGGATTGATCACTGGAGTCAGATGTGAAGGAGGAGGTTGATCATCAGGAGTCAGATGTGAAGGAGGAGGTTGATCATCAGGAGTCAGATGTGAAGGAGGAGGTTGATCATCAGGAGTCAGATGTGAAGGAGGAGGTTGATCATCAGGAGTCAGATGTGAAGGAGGAGGTTGATCATCAGGAGTCAGATGTGAAGGAGGAGGTTGATCATCAGGAGTCAGATGTGAAGGAGGAGGTTGATCATCAGGAGTCAGATGTGAAGGAGGAGGTTGATCATCAGGAGTCAGATGTGAAGGAGGAGGTTGATCATCAGGAGTCAGATGTGAAGGAGGAGGTTGATCATCAGGAGTCAGATGTGAAGGAGGAGGTTGATCATCTGGAGTCAGATGTGAAGGAGGAGGTTGATCATCAGGAGTCAGATGTGAAGGAGGAGGTTGATCATCAGGAGTCAGATGTGAAGGAGGAGGTTGATCATCAGGAGTCAGATGTGAAGGAGGAGGTTGATCATCAGGAGTCAGATGTGAAGGAGGAGGTTGATCATCAGGAGTCAGATGTGAAGGAGGAGGTTGATCATCAGGAGTCAGATGTGAAGGAGGAGGTTGATCATCAGGAGTCAGATGTGAAGGAGGAGGTTGATCATCAGGAGTCAGATGTGAAGGAGGAGGTTGATCATCAGGAGTCAGATGTGAAGGAGGAGGTTGATCATCAGTGAACCTCTAGGATTGTGGCTGGGCTGGCGTTTCCACTTCCAGCTTGGTCATATATTTTGATACATTGAATGTTAATACTGTGAAACTATGTTATATATTTGTACCTCCTGTTTCATGAAGTGATGTCACTAAGTACTGCCCCTATATATACAATGCATTCGGAAAGCATTCAGACCCCTTCACTTTTTCCACATTTTGTTACGTTACAGCCTTATTCTAAAATTAATTAAATCGTTTTTCCCCCTCATCAATCTACACAATACCCAATAATGACATCACAATACCCCATAAGACATCACATTGCCCCATAATGACAAAGCAAAAACAGGTAAATAAATGCAAAAATTAGATTTTCTTTCAAAAACAAGGACCCCAAACTTTTGAACTGTAGTGTAAATCTACATGATGTATTGTTAGAGCATGTAGGAGCAGTATAGACCTAGTCTGTTCATTATATACATCTACATGATGTATTGTTACACCATGTAGGAGCAGAATAGACCTAGTCTGTTCATTATATACATCTACATGATGTATTGTTACACCACGTAGGAGCAGTATAGACCTAGTCTGTTCATTATATACATCTACATGATGTATTGTTACACCATGTAGGAGCAGTATAGACCTAGTCTGTTCATTATATACATCTATATGATGTATTGTTACACCATGTAGGAACAGTATAAACCTATTCTGTTCATTATATACATCTACATGATGTATTGTTAAACCATGTAAGAGCAGTATAGACCTAGTCTGTTCATTATATACATCTACATGATGTATTGTTAAACCATGTAGGAGCAGTATAGACCTAGTCAGTTCATTATATACATCTACATGATGTATTGTTACACCATTTTATGAGCAGTATAGACCTACAGTAGCTAGCTACTTATTTAGATTTAATTGACTTAATGAAACTGCCTTAAATGTGCTGCAATAAACATTTTTTATTCGCACTAATCGATCAACACATTCCTGTCTTTGTATCTCTTAATATAATAGTATTATTTAATTAAATCCATTTAAAACAGTCTTTGTCTGAAAATAAATTGTGATCCTCAACTGCGTTTCCCCTCCAGTCAGCAGACGGCGATGTGCGTCTTTCAGGCGACACTGCCAGCGTGACGTATAATCTAGTGGACGGTTCTTCATAAACAGCTCGTCAACCACCCCGGTAGCTTGCTAGCCAACATAGCCGAAAGATTCAAGCTATTTATACGCTTTCGGTGTATATTAGCTACTGTGTTTTCGACACACTTATGTCGTATCTACTTGTTAACCTATTTAATTTAATATTACGTTATTTTGTATTAGTCAGCTATAGTAGCTGGCTGGTTAAGTTAGCACTAGCCTAGTCGCTAATGATAGCTAGCTAGCTAACATCCCCAAACATGAGGTCAGTAAGCTTCTCCCCTCTCGTTAAAGAAGAGGTCTGCTGGACGGAGAAAGAAGCTCTGGGGCTGAACATTGTCGTGAAAGAGGAGAAGGAAGAAGAGGATGTCACAGTAAAACAAGAAGTAGAGGGTGAGGCTGTTACAGTGAAAGAAGAAGAGAAAGACGTTTCAGTGAAAGAAGAGGAAGACTCGTTCAGAGTGAAAGAGGAGGAGGATGTTACAGTGAAAGAAGAGGAGGATGAGAAAGAGGAGAGAGCATTTTATGCTGTGAAAGAGGAGGAGGGGGAGATTACTGTCACATTGGAGGAAGAAGACGAGGTTGGAGATCCGTTTAACCCCAGTAAGTACCGTCTCTGCAGTCGTTGAACCAATATGCAGTAAAGGGGTTCTACACTTTAATGTTGTTCTGTAGGAATGGCTGAAGCTACACTGTAACGTGTAGAACATCAAGAGTGGACCATCAACAAAACGTTAACAATTGATCAAACGCATCTAATGACAATGCCTGAAATACTGTAGTCCTCAATATCTCCTATTAGATAAGCCCAATATGTAGTCTTAAAGGGGCAATCAGCAGTTGTTACATCCATTTTGGGACGTATACATTAATGATATGTACCCATTGTTTCTTGAAGAAATCACTTATAAATGCCTGATCAGCTTAGTTCAACTGTCGTACCCCATCAGAACCCCAAATATAAGCTTTTTTTGAACTCCAATGTTTATCAGTAAATGTTAACAAACACTGTATATCCTCAAAACATGAACTTAATGAATGCACTAGGGCCCCAACTAGAAAAATCTTGGGTCAACCAAGAGTCAAAATCATTGTCTGTGGTTAATCTACATTTAATCTAAATGAAAATGATACAGATCTAAAAGTAACTTTTATTGCCATTATGACATCATGGATGAATTCTAGATGCCAACTATGTAAAAATAGCCTACATAAAGCCAACAAATAAAACATTGCAGCCTGCAGGTAGAAAATATACTATAAATCACATTTTCTGCACATGGCCTGTCTACAACGATCTTGAAACATAGTTGATACAACTGGGTCGGGCCAAAACTTGTGACAGCAAGATTGTATGAAATATTCTGGGCCCTCAGTTTCCCGTGCCAGTGAGTATGGGACAGACACAGCTGTTGGCTATTTGTGCAAAGAATAAGAATTAATCAGGTATTTTATGACATTTCCACTGGATCAGAGCATTACATTTTTCCCTTTTATGCCGAGTGGTTATTGAAAGGGCGAGAGCTGGAAATCTTTTATTAAATACTTTGAGGAACTATTGTCATTTGCAATTGATTTTGATTAGACTTTGTTTACTTGCTGTTTGACGTGAAGAAAAAATGTATTTGAGAAGCTCCACAACTCATTAGTGGTTCAGCGTTAAGACAATCAGAAATACTATCAGACATCCCCAAATGGGCACATTTATAGGCCTACATTTGTGTGCCGGCCAGGTAGACTAGTCCTACTTCTATATGTGTAATCAGGTGTGCGTCCTTACTCGACATTGACAGGAGTGTTTCAAACAAAAGACAATTAATAAATTGACAAAACTGACGCATCTTGCGGGGTCAGGTCTGGGTGGTCTGCCAGGGGCCGTTTCATTTAGTATCCGTTTGGTTCGGCATGGGGAATGATTTTATTTCCCCATAGTATGTTGTCCCGAAGTTGACTGACTGAAAGGGAGTGTAACTTTGATTATAATTACACTTCCCTGAAGGAGGGAAACGAGGTACAACACCTGTTTGTCCCCGCCCCTTCCTGGGTCTGTGAAGAGCGGTATTAAATTGAATATGACCTAAGGTTCGTATTTCTGTGTTTATTACATTATAGTTAAGTCTATGATTTGATATTTGATAGAGCAGTCTGACTGAGCGGTGGTAGGCAGCAGCAGGCTCGTAAGCATTCATTCAAATAGCACTTCCCTGCGTTTGCCAGCAGCTCTTCGCAATTCTTGAAGCACAGCTCTGTTTATGGCTTCAAGCCTATCAACTCCCAAGATTAGACTGGCAATACCAAAGTGTTCTGTTCATGACTTCAAGCCTATCAACTCCCAAGATTAGGCTGGCAATACCAAAGTGTTCTGTTTATGACTTCAAGCCTATCAACTCCCAAGATTAGGCTGGCAATACCAAAGTGTTCTGTTCATGACTTCAAGCCTATCAACTCCCAAGATTAGGCTGGCAATACCAAAGTGTTCTGTTCATGACTTCAAGCCTATCAACTCCCAAGATTAGACTGGCAATACCAAAGTGTTCTGTTCATGACTTCAAGCCTATCAACTCCCAAGATTAGACTGGCAATACCAAAGTGTTCTGTTCATGACTTCAAGCCTATCAACTCCCAAGATTAGGCTGGCAATACCAAAGTGTTCTGTTCATGACTTCAAGCCTATCAACTCCCAAGATTAGGCTGGCAATACCAAAGTGTTCTGTTCATGACTTCAAGCCTATCAACTCCCAAGATTAGACTGGCAATACCAAAGTGCCTATAAGAACATTCGGGGCGGCAGGGTAGCCTAGTGGTTAGAGTGTAGAGGCGGCAGGGTAGCCTAGTGGTTAGAGTGTAGAGGCGGCAGGGTAGCCTAGTGGTTAGAGTGTAGAGGCGGCAGGGTAGCCTAGTGGTTAGAGCGTAGAGGCGGCAGGGTAGCCTAGTGGTTAGAGTGTAGAGGCGGCAGGTAGCCTAGTGGTTAGAGCGTTGGACGAGTAACCAGCCGGTAGCCTAGTGGTTAGAGCGTTGGACTAGTAACCAGCCGGTAGCCTAGTGGTTAGAGCGTTGGACTAGTAACCAGCCGGTAGCCTAGTGGTTAGAGCGTTGGACTAGTAACCGAAAGGTTGCAAGTTCAAATCGCCGAGCTGACAAGGTACAAATCTGTCGTTCTACCCCTGAACAGGCAGTTAACCTACTGTTCCTAGGCTGTCATTGAAAATACGAATTTGTTCTTAACTGACCTGCCTAGTAAAATAAAGGTAAAAAAATATATTAGATAAATAAATACAAATGTATATGAAATACAAATGGTATAGAGAGAAATAGTAATATGTTAAAAGATTTTTTACATCGCTTTTTTTACGTTAGCTTTTTTTACATGGCTCATATTGCACTTTTACTTTCTTCTCCAACATTGTGTTTTTGCATTTTTTAAACCAAATGTTTCATTATTTATTTATTATTAAGATAAAATAAAAGTGTTCATTCAGTATCATTGTAATACAAATATATAAACAATATATATATATATATATATATATATATATATATATATATATATAAATATATATAATAAAAAAATATCGGTATCTGCTTTTTTTGGTCCTCCAATAATCGGTATTGGCGTTGAAGAATCATAATGGGTCGACTCCTACTATGTTATTGTTTGGTGAAGTTATGTGCCAATTTGTTAAGCACTTAGTGTACAAACCCTCATTGTCAGGCTGATGGAAAAGCTAGCCAAAGAGCATTTTACTGGTTGAAGTGTTTTTTAAGTATAGAGCAGTTGATTTGCGACAATAACACAAACATATTAATCAGGAGATTCAAAACGAGCCTGACAATTATAATCCAAAAGTAGTGTGAAATGCACTCATAAGCAACCTGTAAATGGAGGCTATTTTTGCTGTCAGCCTATGAGAACTCCCCTGAGTTTTCCCCCACGGTGGTGAATTAGTAAATAGACACAGAGCTTAATGTGAGTTTCCTTCAGTAGCACTCCTGATCTTGTGCTGTAATATTCAGAATACATTGTGGAAAAACTACAATCTTCACTCACCATTTTTTGCTCCAGGCAGATATACTACATCCATAACTAGTGGTTTCCTTATTAGCAGGGAGGAGTTTCTGCAATCAAATTGTGTGTGCATTGACCTCGTGACGCAATTTTATCAAACACCGAAAGGGGCCTATATTGGAAACCAATAGTCGTCTGGCACACTGCTTAGAGTTTCCACAACTTGAATAACTTATTTCTAGTTACCAATAATGTAAAAACAAGACAAAATATGACTATTGTTGCTATCTTGACTGTCTTAATTGTCAAATTTAATAGACGTCAGTTGTTGTACAACGTCATGGGTACACTCTGGGCATCACCTTTTACCTCAAATGAACATTCGATTTCTGCTGTTGTGGGCCTTTAACCATCTGTCTGACTTTGTTGTTCACACAGATGAGAGACGGGACAATCGTGGATCCTCTGGGCAGCCTCAACAATATCATGATGCTGAAGAGGCAGAGAAGAGTCTCTCCGCATCAGAACACCAGAAACACCAGCAGAGACCCACAGGGAAGAAATCTCACTGCTGCTCTGACTGTGGGAAAGGTTGCACATCTTCATCAGAACTTAAAACACACCAGAGAACACACACAGGAGAGAAATCTTATAGATGTGATCAATGTGGGAAGAGTTTTACTACATCTGGCTCTCTGACTTCACACCAGAGAATACACACAGGAGAGAAATCTTGTAGCTGTAATCAATGTGGGAAAAGTTTTACTACATCTAGCCAGCTGACTATACACCAGAGAATACACACAGGAGAGAAACCTTATAGCTGTAATAAATGTGGGAAGAGTTTTACTACATCTGGCTCTCTGACTTTACACCAGAGAACACACACAGGAGAGAAACCTTATAGCTGTGATCAATGTGGGAAGAGTTTTACTACATCTGGCTCTTTGACTTTACACCAGAGAATACACAAAGGAGAGAAACATTATAGCTGTGGTCAATGTGGGAAGAGTTTTACTACATCTGGCCAGCTGACTTCACACCAGAGAACACACACAGGAGAGAAATCTTGTAGCTGTAATCAATGTGGGAAGAGTTTTACTACATCTAGCCAGCTGACTATACACCAGAGAACACACACAGGAGAGAAACCTTATAGCTGTGGTCAATGTGGGAAGAGTTTTGGCCAATCTAGCCACCTGACATTACACCAAAGAACACACACAGGCGAGAAACCTTATAGCTGTGCTCAATGTGGGAAGAGTTTTACTACATCTGGCTCTTTGACTTCACACCAGATAATACACACAGGAGAGAAACCTTATTGCTGTGGTCAATGTGGGAAGAGTTTTGGTCAATCTAGCAATCTGACAGTGCACCAGAGAAGACACACAGGAGAAAAATCTCATAGCTGTGATCAATGTGGGAAGAGATACTCTAGTAAAATGTCTCTGATCAAACATCAGAAAATACATACATGAAGGAGTTGTTTCATGATATCAATGAAATAATGTCACAATGTAGAATGTTTTAACATTGTAGTAGGAGTATTTTAATGATGTCACAACGTAGAACCCTAAACGTTTGTCCCCTGTTCTATTGATTTCTATGGATATTATCCTCAGGGGGAAAATCCAGGCTCTGAATTGAACGAGTACTATTTATGTGATTGAACAAAAAGTGACTAACAAAAAAGAGTTGTGTTATACTTACCATGTTGTTGACCCACTGGAATCACAATGTAGCTAGCTGTTTACCACGTTGGTGACCCACTGGAATCACAATGTAGCTAGCTGTTTACCACGTGGGTGACCCACTGGAATCACAATGTAGCTAGCTGTTTACCACGTTGGTGACCCACTGGAATCACAATGTAGCTAGCTGTTTACCACGTTGGTGACCCACTGGAATCACAATGTAGCTAGCTGTTTACCACGTTGGTGACCCACTGGAATCACAATGTAGCTAGCTGTTTACCACGTTGGTGACCCACTGGAATCACAATGTAGCTAGCTGTTTACCACGTTGGTGACCCACTGGAATCACAATGTAGCTAGCTGTTTACCACGTTGGTGACCCACTGGAATCACAATGTAGCTAGCTGTTTACCATGTTGGTGACCCACTGGAATCACAATGTAGCTAGCTGTTTACCACGTTGGTGACCCACTGGAATCACAATGTAGCTAGCTGTTTACCACGTTGGTAACCCACTAGAATCACAATGTAGCTAGCTGTTTACCACGTTGTTGACCCACTGGAATCACAATGTAGCTAGCTGTTTACCACGTTGGTGACCCACTGGAATCACAATGTAGCTAGCTGTTTACCACGTTGGTGACCCACTGGAATCACAATGTAGCTAGCTGTTTACCACGTTGGTGACCCACTGGAATCACAATGTAGCTAGCTGTTTACCACGTTGGTGACCCACTGGAATCACAATGTAGCTAGCTGTTTACCACGTTGGTGACCCACTGGAATCACAATGTAGCTAGCTGTTTACCACGTTGGTGACCCACTGGAATCACAATGTAGCTAGCTGTTTACCACGTTGGTGACCCACTGGAATCACAATGTAGCTAGCTGTTTACCACGTTGGTGACCCACTGGAATCACAATGTAGCTAGCTGTTTACCACGTTGGTGACCCACTGGAATCAAAATGTAGCTAGCTGTTTACCACGTTGGTGACCCACTGGAATCATAATGTAGCTAGCTGTTTACCACGTTGGTGACCCACTGGAATCACAATGTAGCTAGCTGTTTACCACGTTGGTGACCCACTGGAATCACAATGTAGCTAGCTGTTTACCACGTTGGTGACCCACTGGAATCACAATGTAGCTAGCTGTTTACCACGTTGGTGACCCACTGGAATCACAATGTAGCTAGCTGTTTACCACGTTGGTGACCCACTGGAATCACAATGTAGCTAGCTGTTTACCACGTTGGTGACCCACTGGAATCACAATGTAGCTAGGTGTTTACCACGTTGGTGACCCACTGGAATCACAATGTAGCTAGCTGTTTACCACGTTGGTGACCCACTGGAATCACAATGTAGCTAGCTGTTTACCACGTTGGTGACCCACTGGAATCACAATGTAGCTAGCTGTTTACCACGTTGGTGACCCACTGGAATCACAATGTAGCTAGCTGTTTACCACGTTGGTGACCCACTGGAATCACAATGTAGCTAGCTGTTTACCACGTTGGTGACCCACTGGAATCACAATGTAGCTAGCTGTTTACCACGTTGGTGACCCACTGGAATCACAATGTAGCTAGCTGTTTACCACGTTGGTGACCCACTGGAATCACAATGTAGCTAGCTGTTTACCACGTTGGTGACCCACTGGAATCACAATGTAGCTAGCTGTTTACCACGTTGGTGACCCACTGGAATCACAATGTAGCTAGCTGTTTACCACGTTGGTGACCCACTGGAATCACAATGTAGCTAGCTGTTTACCACGTTGGTGACCCACTGGAATCACAATGTAGCTAGCTGTTTACCACGTTGGTGACCCACTGGAATCACAATGTAGCTAGCTGTTTACCACGTTGGTGACCCACTGGAATCACAATGTAGCTAGCTGTTTACCACGTTGGTGACCCACTGGAATCACAATGTAGCTAGCTGTTTACCACGTTGGTGACCCACTGGAATCACAATGTAGCTAGCTGTTTACCACGTTGGTGACCCACTGGAATCACAATGTAGCTAGCTGTTTACCACGTTGGTGACCCACTGGAATCACAATGTAGCTAGCTGTTTACCACGTTGGTGACCCACTGGAATCACAATGTAGCTAGCTGTTTACCACGTTGGTGACCCACTGGAATCACAATGTAGCTAGCTGTTTACCACGTTGGTGACCCACTGGAATCACAATGTAGCTAGCTGTTTACCACGTTGGTGACCCACTGGAATCACAATGTAGCTAGCTGTTTACCACGTTGGTGACCCACTGGAATCACAATGTAGCTAGCTGTTTACCACGTTGGTGACCCACTGGAATCACAATGTAGCTAGCTGTTTACCACGTTGGTGACCCACTGGAATCACAATGTAGCTAGCTGTTTACCACGTTGGTGACCTACTGGAATCACAATGTAGCTAGCTGTTTACCACGTTGGTGACCCACTGGAATCACAATGTAGCTAGCTGTTTACCACGTTGGTGACCCACTGGAATCACAATGTAGCTAGCTGTTTACCACGTTGGTGACCCACTTGAATCACAATGTAGCTAGCTGTTTACCACGTTGGTGACCCACTGGAATCACAATGTAGCTAGCTGTTTACCACGTTGGTGACCCACTGGAATCACAATGTAGCTAGCTGTTTACCACGTTGGTGACCCACTGGAATCACAATGTAGCTAGCTGTTTACCACGTTGGTGACCCACTGGAATCACAATGTAGCTAGCTGTTTACCACGTTGGTGACCCACTGGAATCACAATGTAGCTAGCTGTTTACCACGTTGGTGACCCACTGGAATCACAATGTAGCTAGCTGTTTACCACGTTGGTGACCCACTGGAATCACAATGTAGCTAGCTGTTTACCACGTTGGTGACCCACTGGAATCACAATGTAGCTAGCTGTTTACCACGTTGGTGACCCACTGGAATCACAATGTAGCTAGCTGTTTACCACGTTGGTGACCCACTGGAATCACAATGAAACACTCCAAAATGTTTAGGTTTTCAATATATCCCAAACTGTTTCTGCATATTGGTTATTGATTTGGACACGTTAAAACTGTGTTTTGATATTGCACTATTCACATTTAGCAAAATGTCATTCAAAAGACGTTGAATATATGTTGGGATGTAGTTGAAATTGAAAGTTGAAAATATGTCTTTTCAGGTCGTTTTTTCAATGAAAAAAAATATTATAATAATAATATAAATTAGTCTATAATCAATTTTATTAACAATCTCACATCACTCCAGTATTTCTTGACAACATTCAAGTGCTAATTGTCTTTAGTCCACTACTGAAGAAGCATGACTCAAATCACCTCATATATTCAAACATTCAGCCTGACAAAATATACATGTTTTATTATTCCATGCCTCACCATTAAGTTAATTATTGCCAATACATATTAACAAAGGGGTGAACATTTGGTTTTGATATTTCATATTATGTAACATTTAGTAATCATAGTTATTCATGCAACCAACTTGACATTTTTGGGTACAATTATATTGACATTGTTACCCTGCTTTTATATCCAACAACATGCCTATCTAGTGAACCCTGAAAAGAGAGAGAAGCTCCGCAGTGTAAAGTTACTACGGATATCACAGGAGTTTCCTCTTGAAATCAGATATGTCCGTGGTAAGGACAACTTGGTTGCTGATTATCTCAAGGGTGGGCAGTCAAATAGATTTGTGTTTTGCATTTAGCCAGTGAGTTACCATGGTCACAATTTATTTTGACACGTTTTTCTGTGTTGGATATTAGTTTTATCTCTTATTCTTTTCTGTATTTAAAAAAAAAAATGCACTGTTAGGGGCTCGTAAGTAAGAGTTCCAGTGTTGTATCTGCACATGTGACTAATACTATTTGATTTGAGTTTTGTTTGGGCTCGTTCCAAGGGGACGAGAGTTCTAGAAGCCAGTGAGTTTTAGGAAGACGAGAGTTCTAGAAGCTAGTGAGTTTTAGGAAGACGAGAGTTCTAGAAGCTAGTGGGTTTTAGGAAAACGAGAGTTCTAGAAGCTAGTGAGTTTTAGGAAGACGAGAGTTCTAGAAGCTAGTGGGTTTTAGGATTCTATAGAAAGAAAAAGGAGAAAAAAATAATACGATTGTATATTATTATTTAGAAATGTGTTTTTTCTTGTTTTTAATTGTTGACAGCCAGTAGACACCATGTTTATATTGTAGAAGGTGAAGCATAGTAGATGATTATTATGTGAAATGGAAGTTGTAGAGATACTCTGAATGATTGGCTATGAAAAGCCAACTGATATTTACTCAGGTGCTGACCTGTTACACCCTCGACAACCACTGTAATTATTATTATTTGACCTTGCTAGTCATTTATGAACATTTGAACATCTTGGCCATGTTCTGTTATAATCTCCACCCGGCACAGCCGGAAGAGGACTGGCCACCCCTCAGAGCCCGATTCCTCTCTAGGTTTCTTCCTAGGTTCTTGTCTTTCTAGGGAGTTTTTCCTAGTCACCGTGCTTCTACACCTGCATTGCTTGCTGTCAGGGGTTTTAGGCTGGGTTTCTGTACAGCACTCTGTGACATCAGCTGATGTAAGAAGGGCTTTATAAATACATTTGATTGATTGTACAACTGAATGCATTCAACTGAAATGTGTCTTGGGTGCACTGATTGGTGTCACCTCGTTAGTCAGTATGTGTTACACCTGTGCTGGCTTGTCCATCTCGTTAGTGGGAAGGTGTTTCACCTGAGCTGGTCCAGGTTCTATTTAAGAGTGTCTGGCCCAGTGCTCCAGTTGTCTTGATAGATGTGGAGAGTCAACACCTGTAGTTGCTCCACCTTTTTGGTTTGCTTCCTGTCTTTAAGTTTGGTGTGGGTTTTTCTTTTGTTTGCCTCTTCTTGGGAAGATTTAGTGGGTCTCATGGTGGGTGTCTTTTAAGTTCCAGTTGTTGTTACTAGTCAACTTTCAGTCGACACCCCATAGTGTCTTTCAGAGCCCCTCCTAAAAAAACAAGCTTGTATTTTGGGTTGGATATTGCATCCAATTAATATTTTAATCAATTGAATTTCCTTAGAATGTTCATTAGTCTTTCAGTTGTTAATCTTTTTCTTCTGTTTGTTGTGTACTAAATATTTTAGTTTATTTTCATTTTATATTTTTTTTCCTGTGAAGCCATTGTGTTGCATCCATGTCTGAAATGTGCTGTATAAATAAAGCTTGATTTGATTTCAACAAATGAACCCAATGACTGACCAATCAACAGACTCTTGGTCCATCTTAATATGAAAAACAGAATCACTTTTCCAGCCTGCTGAAGGCGTGGTGGAGTGGTAAACACCACCCCCGGCTCTACCGGGGGCTTGAGGTGGTCTCCCACAGCTCTGATGGTGGAGTGGTAAACACCACCCCCGGCTCTACCAGGGGCTTGAGGTGGTCTCCCACAGCTCTGATGGTGGAGTGGTAAACACCACCCCCGGCTCTACCAGGGGCTTGAGGTGGTCTCCCACAGCTCTGATGGTGGAGTGGTAAACACCACCCCCGGCTCTACCAGGGGCTTGAGGTGGTCTCCCACAGCTCTGCTGGTGGAGTGGTAAACACCACCCCCGGCTCTACCAGGGGCTTGAGGTGGTCTCCCACAGCTCTGCTGGTGGAGTGGTAAACACCACCCCCGGCTCTACCAGGGGCTTGAGGTGGTCTCCCACAGCTCTGCTGGTGGAGTGGTAAACACCACCCCCGGCTCTACCAGGGGCTTGAGGTGGTCTCCCACAGCTCTGCTGGTGGAGTGGTAAACACCACCCCCGGCTCTACCAGGGGCTTGAGGTGGTCTCCCACAGCTCTGCTTATGTCATGTACTGTGGCCTTGCTGTTCCATTTCTTGACTGCCCCTGCAACACAGAAAGAAACATATTTAGTCATATTATATAAAACACTCAAAGTAATAGATATGGAGCATCTATGGACTCAGTTACACCTGGCACCTAAATGTGACTTCTGTTATCTGATCACTCCAAGCTGAATTAGGTTCAGATCTACCAGGATGGGCCTTTGACAGTCTGGACGCAGTCAGGTCACCACATATAAATAAGCAATGTAAAGAGATGGGGTGAATGAGTGGGGAAAAGTACATTCTATACAAATGACCATAATAACAATCAACTAATGTGTGTGCCTGAGGGGAAATTAATTTTCCTACTGACAAAATGGGTGAGAAATTACACCAAAACCAGCGGACAATTTGCACTGCTGCTGAAAAACATCTCCACAGCATGATGTTGCCATGACCACCGCTTCACCGGGATGGTACAGATTTTCTCCAGACATGACACATGGCATTCAGGCCAAAGAGTTGGTTTAATCAGACCAGAGAATCTTGTTTCTCATGGTTAGAGTCCTTTAGGTGCCTTTTGGCAAACTCCAAGCGAGCTGTCATGTGCCTTTTACTGAGGAGTAGCTTCCGTCTGGTCTCTACCATAAAGGCCTGATTTGTTGGAGTGCTGCAGAGATGATTGTCCTTCTGGAAGGTTCTCCCATCTCCACAGAGGAACTCTGGAGCTCTGTCAGAGTGACCATCGAGTTTTTGGTCACCTCCTTGACCAAGGCCCTTCTCCCCCGATTTCTCCGTTTGGCCGGGCGGCCAGCTCTAAGAAGAGTAATGGTGGTTCCTAACTTATTCCATTTAAGAATGAGGGCGGACACTGTGTTCTTGGGGACCTTCAATGCTGCATACATTTTTTGGTACATTTTCTCCAGATCTGTGCCTCAACACATTCTTGTCTCAGAGCTCTACGGACAATTCCTTTGACCTCATGGCTTGGTTTTTGCTCTGACGTGTCGTGGCAGAATCAGATTTAGCTAGGTAACATAGATAGATAAGATGTTATTTTCATCATATGCTTGTGAGATACTTGTCATTAGAATCTTCTGAGCTAGGGATTAGTAACTTGGGGCCAGAGAGGGGAGAGGTCAGGCTTGTCTTCATAAGTCAATGGGGTACGCCTACACATAAGTCAATGTATATGTTAAACCAACCTCCCGGGTGGCGCAGTGGTCTAGGGCACTGCATCGCATTGCTAGCTGCGCCACCAGAGTCTCTGGGTTCACGCCCAGGCTGGGCTGGGTTCGCGCCCAGGCTCTGTCGCAGCCGGCCGCAACCGCGAGGTCCGTGGGGCGACGCACAATTGGCATAGCGTCGTCCGGGTTAGGGAGGGTTTGGCCGGTAGGGATATCCTCTCAGTATGTAGAAAAAATACAAAAAAATACAAAAATAAATTAAAATTAAATTAAAAAAAAAAAAAATGTAATAAAATGTATGCGCTCTACTGTAAGTTGCTCTGGATAAGAGCGTCTGCTAAATGACTTAAATATAAATGTAAACCATGTGGCGCTAAGCAGAATATCAGAAGGGGAGGAGGACAGAGTGGAACGTTGTTTTCTTATGGGAACGTTGTTTTCTTATGGGAACGTGTCTGTAAATATTCCTAAACCATGTGACGGGATGGAGTTATTAATTGGGGAACCAGTTAGTTATCTCATACAATGTCTGTACGCCAGTCACTCCCTACTTTTCTCATAGGGGGAAGGAGTTTGGCAGTGTTTGGAACCATTGTATGTCCCCTCTGAGGTTGCCCTTATCTTGACCTAGTATTTGACCTAAGAGGCTCACTGTCTGATTTTGAGTTTGTCCAGGTTTGGGAGTATCTAGAAATGACAATTGATATATGCCATTGGATGAGGTAATGTTTTGGTAGACAGTGAAGTATCAAGCATGAGATTTAAACCTTGTCTTGGGAGATCAAACTGAACGATGATTTATAGCTGATGCTGTCTAGCGATAGGATACTCCTCTTTCGGGTAAAGGATTCTTTGTAAGTTGAGAGGGGTGTATCTTGGCTATAAATTAAACTAAGAATTGTTTTGTAAGCACTCTCAGAGAATTCATTTATAGACACTGAATTGATCTGAGAGTCAAAAAAGGGCTTTGGTGAAGCTTGTATATATATTAAAGATGGAATATATAATTTAACTCTGACTTGTGTGTGGTTGGCTCTCTCTCTCTTTATTGAGTAATACAGGAATTTACCACGACACATGCACTGTAAACTGTGGGACTTTATATAGACAGGTGTGTGCCTCTCCAAATCATGTCTAATCAATTGAATTTAC
The DNA here is from genome assembly GCF_016432855.1 of Salvelinus namaycush. Taxonomy (NCBI): domain Eukaryota; kingdom Metazoa; phylum Chordata; class Actinopteri; order Salmoniformes; family Salmonidae; genus Salvelinus; species Salvelinus namaycush. Next base: position 78,181 of record NW_024059563.1, on the reverse strand, counting down.
CACAAGTGAACTCCAATCAAGCTGGAGAAACATCTCAAGGATGATCAATGGAATCAGGATGCATCTGAGCTCAATTTCGAGTCTCATAGCAAAGGGTCTGAATACTTAAGTAAATACATTTGCAAAAATGTTTAAAAAAATGTTTTTGGTTTGTCATTATGGGGTATTGTGATGTCATTATGGGGTATTGTGTGTAGATTGATGAGGGGGAAAATATTCAATTTTAGAATAAGGCTGTAAAGTAACTGAATGTGGAAAAAGTGAAGGGGTCTGAATACTTAACGAATGCACTGTATACCACTGGCAGAGTTTTCTACCGCTGGCAGAGTTTTCTACCTCTGGTAGAGTTTTCTACCTCTGGCAGAGTTTTCTACCTCTGGCAGAGTTTTCTACCTCTGGCAGAGTTTTCTACCATTGGCAGTTTTGTACACAGTCACGTGATACGTGGTATAGAAAAGTCCAATCTTAGGAGAGTACATGGGAGGCACTATACTGTGTGTCTGCAGGTGTCTATCTGGTCAAAACCACTGATACAGATGCCCCTCCACCATCTGGTGGGATGGATCATGTCTACAGAGAAACCTAGATTCAAATACTTAGATTTGTGTGTATTGGGTTGTGAAATTGTTAGATATTACTTGTTAGATATTACTGCACTGTCGGAGCTAGAAACACAAGTATTTCACTACACCCACAATAACATCTGCTAAACACGTGTATGTGACCAATAAAATGTGATTTTGATTTTAAATAAATGTCCTATTTATCAAAGGTGCTTTTGGCTGGGGTCAAAATGACTCCAAAGGATTTGAATCTGTTAAAAGTCCATTTTGATACAGAAACTCTACTCCATGATTTAGATTTATTAAGAACAAGTTGAATGACAAAGTCATGAAGAATTGAATAAACCACATTTTGGCTATGATAAAATATATGCCTCTGGGGTCAAAATGATCCATGTCAGAATTATGGTACAATGCAAATGTGTAGTGGGTGTAAAGTTTGTTTTAAACTCTCACTCATTAAACACGAATCAATCAACACATGCTTCTCTTTGAACGACTTAATATAGTATTAAACTTTTATGAAATAAATGAAAAATAAACTTTTGGTTCATCAACTGCGTTTCCCACTCCAGTCAGCAGATGGCGATGTGCGTCTATCAGGTTCAGGCGATGCTGCCAGTGTGACGTATAATCTAGTGGACGGGACGCTCCTTCAACAACAACAGCTAGTCAGACACCTCGGTAGCTTTCTAGCAAACACAGCTACAACATTCACCCTCTTTACACTGTTTTGGTGTATATTAGGCGCTGTGTATTAAACACACTTCTGTCGTATGTACTTGTTGGCCCATTTAATTATATATTTACGTTGTTTGTCAGCTAGCTGGTTTGCTAAGTTAGCTTTGAACTAGGCTAGTCGCTAATGCTAGCTAGCTAACATCTCCGACCATGAGTTCACTAAGCTACTCTCCTCCTGCTAAAGAAGAGGGGGTCTGCTGGACGGAGAAAGAAGCTTTCGTGAAAGAGGAGGACGAAGAGGAAGCTGTTTCAATACAAAAACAAGTAGAGGGTGAGGCTGTTACCGTGAAAGAAGAAGAGAAAGACGTTTCAGTGAAAGAAGAGGAAGACGCGTTCAGAGTGAAAGAGGAGGAGGATGTTACAGTGAAAGAAGAGGTGAAAGAGGAGGAGGATGTTACCGTGAAAGAAGAAGAGAAAGACGTTTCAGTGAAAGAGGAAGACGCGTTCAGAGTGAAAGAGGAAGAGGTTGTTACAGTGAAAGAAGAAGAGAAAGACGTTACAGTAAAAGGAGAGGAAGACGCGTTCAGAGTGAAAGATGAGGAGGATGTTACAGTAAAAGAAGAGGCAGAGAAAGAGGAGGATGCAGTTTTTAGAGTGAAAGAGGAGGGGGGGGAGATAACTGTCACATTGAAAGAGGAGAAGGAAGAAGAGGAGGTTGGAGATCTGTTTAACACCAGTAAGTACCGTCTCTGCAGTCGTTGAACCAATATGCAGTAAAGGGGTTCTACACTTTAATGTTGTTCTGTAGGAATGGCTGAAGCTACACTGTAACGTGTAGAACATCAAGAGTGGACCATCAACAAAACGTTAACAATTCATCAAATGCATCCAATGACAATGCCTGAAATACTGTAGTCCTCAATATCTCCTATTAGATTAGCCCAATATGTAGTCTTAAAGGGGCAATCAGCAGTTGTTACATCCATTTTGGGACTTATACATTAATGATATGTACCCATTGTTTCTTGAAGAATTCACTTATAAATGCCTCATGAGGTTAGTTCAACTGTCGTACCCCATCAGAACCCAAACTATGAGCTTTTTTTACTCCAATGTTTATAAGTAAATGTAAACAAACACTGTATATCCTGAAACCATGATTAATCGATTTATTTGAGTCTCAAGTATTTCTAAAACATTTTAACATTTTCATTTAATTCTTAAAAAAAATCTAATTTAGAATAAGTAACGTAACAAAATGTGTAAAAAGGGAAGCGGTCTGAACTTAATGAATGCACTAGGGCCCCAACTAAAAACATCTTGGGTCAACCAAGAGTCGTCTTTTCTTTCTACCAACCGACTGGTAGAAATGTTATAACGTGTATTTTTCCATATATAGACACACCCCATGTGTTTTAATTAAATCAACTATATGTACTGAACTGGTCTGATGCTTTAAGCACGCTGTTTGATTAAATAATTAAGACACACAAATGACTCGGGAGCCAGAGATCAAGATAGCCTAACCATCAGAAAAAAACTCTTCCTCCTCCCGCTGCTGCTGGCCTTCGTAAATTCTGATGTTATGCTCCTAAAGTCTAAAGTTTCTGATAATAGGCTACACCAGCAGTCGGCAACCTTTTCCATTCCATCCATCCTTTGGGTTCCTTTTGGCAAACTCCAAGCAGGCTGTCATGTGTCTTTTACTGAGGAGTCAGCCTGTCCGGCGATGACACACTCCCTGTATATACGCCGCGTGTAACAAATCCGGTATCAGGATAAATAAAAAGCAAGGTCTGCTAACTTTCTTTAATTATGTTTAATTAACGCAAACAATAAATGGCAAATGCAATTTTCGTATATATGGGTTCGCTGTATCTCCACGCAGGGTAGGACAGGGAACTGGCAGGAAGTACGTAAACAGCTGTTCTTATACCGTGATGACGTAGTTCCAACGCGTCTGTTGACCTATCACAGTAGAGGCTGAGCGCGTTTTAAACTTTGCTCCGCCTTTGCTGGCACTCGGACTTGTCCAAGTCCCTTAGTGCTCTCCTCTGTCCACATCTGGTTGTTGGGTAGATTAGATCCGTCTTGTGTCTTCTCGTCGATTCTATACTCAAACAGTTCCTAATATGGTATTGATCAGTGCTCTAACCTCCCTGGTTGGCTTGCACCCCTCCCCTCTCCAGATTGAATCAATGTTGGTCAGTCTTTACATCTGTATTGTGTGTGTGTGTGTGTGTGTGTGTGTGTGTGTGTGTGTGTGTGTGTGTGTGTGTGTGTGTGTGTGTGTGTGTGTGTGTGTGTGTGTGTGTGTGTGTGTGTGTGTGTGTGTGTAACAAAACAATATTCAACTTCAAACAATATGCTAGCAGGCTATAGTGCATAAACATAAATCCTAACAATATCCTCAAAATCTGGTTAAAACTATAATGTTGATATCATGGATCGTTGCATTTCTCCTGTCCCATTCCTCAGCTTTTTACCGAAACGGGCAGGGAGTACGCTTTGTTATTGTTTCTACTGCTGATTGCTGCCCCCGTTACTCCTCAAGGTCCAAGGACTGTATGTTATTTTCAGAGGTAGACTGGCTCTGGCAGCTAAAATAGTCAAATATTCCATCTAAATGTGAATCGATTCTGATTTTGCGATACATTTCTAGAAACATAAATCGCTGTACTTTCATATCACATCAACATCATTTCACATAATACTTAAATATCACATCAAAATAAGTAACCAGTCGCGATGCCCCAAAAGGTAAACCAAATTCGTTTCTCGTCATTTCTCCTTCTTTCAGGATTCTTTTTCTTCTTTGGACTTTATATGGCGGAAACCAACTTTAAGGTGCATTACCACCATCAACTGGACTGGAGTGTGGACCTCAGTTCATCTTTCAATCACCCACGTGGGTATATACCAAGACAGTCATGAAGAGGGCACAACAAAACCTTTTCCTCCTCAGGAGACTGAAAAGATTTGGCAGGGGTCCCCAGATCCTCAAAAGGTAATACAGCTGCACCATCGAGAGCATCCTGACTGGTTGCATCACCACCTGGTATGGCAACTGCTCGCCATCTGACCCTAAGGCGCTACAGAGGGTAGTGCGAACGGCCCAGTACATCACTGTGGCCAAGCTTCCTGCCATCCAGGACCTATATAATTGGCGGTGTCAGAGGAAAGCCCACAAAACTGTCAGAGACTCCAGTCACCCAAGTCATAGACTGTTTTCTCTGCTACCGCAGCGCCAAGTCTAGAAAATCTGTAAAATCACCACCGGACAATTTACATTGACCCCCCCACCCCCCTCCCTTTTGTGCACTGCTGCTACTCGCTGGTTGTTTGTTACCTATGCATAGTCACTACACTCGCCTACCTTCATGTACAGATTACCTCAACTAGCCTGTAACCCCGCACACTGACTCGCTACCGGTGCCCCCTGTATATAGCCTCCACACTGACTCAGTACCGGTGCCCCCTGTATATAGCCTCCACACTGACTCAGTACCGGTGCCCCCTGTATATAGCCTCCACACTGACTCAGTACCGGTGCCCCCTGTATATAGCCTCCACACTGACTCAGTACCGGTGCCCTCTGTATATAGCCTCCACACTGACTCAGTACCGGTGCCCCCTGTATATACCCTCCACATTGACTCAGTACCGGTGCCCCCTGTATATAGCCTCCACACTGACTCAGTACCGGTGCCCCCTGTATATAGCCTCCACACTGACTCGGTACCGGTGCCCCCTGTATATAGCCTCCACACTGACTCGCTACCGGTGCCCCCTGTATATAGCCTCCACACTGACTCGGTACCGGTGCCCCCTGTATATAGCCTCCACACTGACTCGGTACCGGTGCCCCCTGTATATAGCCTCCACACTGACTCGGTACCGGTGCCCCCTGTATATAGCCTCGTTATTCTCATTGTGTTACTTTTTATTATTACTTTTTATTTTAGTCTACTTGGTAAACGTTTTCTTCTTCTTGAACTGCACTGTTGGTTAAGGGCTTGTAAGTAAAGCATTTCACAGTAAAGTCTAAGTTGGTGTCTTGACGGATTTGTAAAAAACGGTTTGTCATAAAACACTATATATTTATTTATATTTTTAAATGATGCTGACATCCCTCCCCAGAGGTGTCTCATTACTGGGATTTATTGCTGATTCCTACCTGTAGCTCACTATGAGGTGTCTAGTGATACAGGTTAAAGGTCCTGTTGGAGATTGGTGGTTGGTAGCGGAGTCGAGGGAACAAGCAGGGTTGGACAGGGCCATGTTATTATCCCACACACAGTCTCTGGGGTTCATATGAACCCCATTCCTGGGAATTAGATTTGATTACAAATCGCCCCTGTCTGTTACCACAGAAGGGTTCTGTCTGTCCCATCTGTCCTGCTTTGTCACCAGTACCTTGACTGGTTGATAGGGGAACCTCCATGCTTAATATAGAAACAGTAATTAGGGGAAAACTGTTTAGTAAACTGAAATAAAATAACAAACCTGTTTGACTCCAAAACTAAAATAGCCTAAAATAATAACCAGCATAAATTATGTTCCGTTTGAATAATTTATATCTTAACTTTGGACAAAAATAGAATTGGGTTTTAAATATATTTTACGTGGGTTTTAAATCTTCTGAACCTGGTGGCTGGTAAATGCTGCCATGGAATGGCAATGTTTCAAATAGACCTAGCTTGTGTATCACTATCACCTACTATCACCAGAAATACTTTAAGAAATTAGGATATCGGAAACTACTTTCAATTTGTATTAACAGCTTAAAGAAAAGTACATTGGGATTAATTACCCTCCGTGAACAAGAAGCACAACAATACAAATATTTTCAGAGATAATTAGAGATATTTAACTTGTTCTCTGTAATATCGTATAGGTTTGCAATCGTACCATTACGTATTTTCAAGGAAAATAGGCATGTTTCTCGACTTATACCCTGACTTTAAAAAGATTTTGAAGATAGATTTTTTTTTAGTTCGATTTTCGTGAGAATTAGGAACTGCGTGTCACAGCATGACAATGTGAGCGCGATTGGTCGACCGTCTCTTGGACGGGCGTTATATACGCTTTGACATTTTCTGGAATAGTTTTAATTTGAAAACGTTTTTGTTTACTTGCCTGCCTATTGAATTTGGAATGGACTCTACTGTTCATCTCTGAAACTCACTGAGATAATTCCTTTGATCCAGCAGTAGCAATACAGGGATATAACATCTACAGAAAAGACAGGAATGCTTATGGGGGAGGTGGTGCTGTATACAGTGCATTCGGGAAAGTATTCAGACCCCTTGACTTTTTCCACATTTTGTTACTTTAAAGCCTTATTCTAAAATTGATCAAATTATTTTTTCCCCCTCTTTCATTTAGCTAATTTATTTGGCACCTGCATTTGGGGAGTTTCTCCCATCCTTCTCTCCAGATCCTCTCTAGCTCTGTCAGGTTGGATGGGGAACATCACTGCACAGCTATTTTCAGGTCTCTCCAGAGATGTTAGATCGGGCTCAAGTCCGGGCTCTGGCTGGGTCACTCAAGGACATTCAGAGACTTCTACCGAAGCCACTCCTGCGTTGCCCCCAAAATCATGTTCTTGTGTCCCCACCTAAAGTACATCTTGGTCAACCAAGAGTCGTCTGTTCTTTCTACCAAACGATTGGTTGAAATGTTATAACATGTATTTTTCCATATATAGACACACCCCATGTGTTTTAATTAAATCAACTATATGTACTGAACTGGTCTGATGCTTTAAGCACGCTGTTTGATCTAATAATGAAGACACACAAATGACTCGAGGGAGCCAGAGATCAAGATAACCTAACCAGAAGAGAGAAATTCTACCGTTATGCTCCTGAAGTTTCCTGTAATGGGCTACGCCAGCGGTCGGCAACCTTTTCCATTTGGAGTGCCAAGTTATCTGACCATTTCTACCAGTTACCAGTTATGATATTCATATAAACATTTTCGTGGAACAGTTTCATTTCATTTATAGTAGTATCTCAAAATCATTGTCTGTGGTTAATCTACATTTAATCTAAATTAAAATTATACAAATCTAAAAGTGACTTTCACTGCCATTGCCAACTATGTAAAAATAGCCTACATAAAGCCAACAAATAAAAACATTGCAGCCTGCAGGTAGAAAATATCCCAAAATCACATTTGCTGCAAATGGCCTGTCTACAACGATCTTGAAACATTGTATCAGCTATCACCTGGGTCGGCCCAAAACTCGAGATAGCGAGCTTGCAACATTGTATAACATATTCTGGGCTGTTAGTTTCCCGCGCCAGTGAGTTCGGGACAGACACAGCTGTTGGCTATTTGTGCAAAGGATAAGAAGTAATTGGGTATTTTATGACATTTTCACTGGATCAGAGCATTACATTTTTCCTTTTCATGCCGAGTGGTTATTGAAAGGGTGAGAGCTGGAAATATTTTTCAAATACTTTGAGGAACTATTGTCATTTGCAATTGATTTTGATTAGACTTTGTTTATTTTCTGTTTGAGGTGAATAAAACATTACTTTGAAAAGCTCCACAACTCATTAGTGGTGGTGCGTTAAGACAATCAGAAATACCATCAGACATCCCCAAATGGGCACATTTATCAAATCAAATCAAATTTTATTTGTCACATACACATGGTTAGCAGATGTTAATGCGAGTGTAGGGAAATGCTTGTGCTTCTAGTTCCGACAATGCAGTAATAACCAACAAGTATTCTAACCTAACAATTCCACAACTACTACCTTATACATACAAGTGTAAAGGGATAAAGAATATGTACATAAAGATATATGAATGAGTGATGGTACAGAACGGCATAGGCAAGGATGCAGTAGATGGTATAGAGTACAGTATATACATATGAGATGAGTAATGTAGGGTATGTAAACATAAAGTGGCATAGTTTAAAGTGGCTAGTGATACATGTATTACATAAAGATGGCAAGATGCAGTAGATGATATAGAGTACAGTATATACATATACATATGAGATGAGTAATGTAGGGTATGTAAACATTATAATTAAGTGGCATTGTTTAAAGTGGCTAGTGGTACATTTTTACATAATTCCATCAATTCCCATATTAAAGTGGCTGGAGTTGAGTCAGTATGTTGGCAGCGGCCGCTAAATGTTAGTGGTGGCTGTTTAACAGTCTGATGGCCTTGAGATAGAAGCTGTTTTTCAGTCTCTCGGTCCCTGCTTTGATGCACCTGTACTGACCTCGCCTTCTGGATGATAGCGGGGTGAACAGGCAGTGGCTTGGGTGGTTGTTGTCCTTGATGATCTTTATGGCCTTCCTGTGACATCGGATGGTGTAGGTGTCCTGGAGGGCAGGTAGTTTGCCCCCGGTGATGCGTTGTGCAGACCGGACCACCCTCTGGAGAGCCTTACGGTTGTGGGCGGAGCAGTTGCCGTACCAGGCGGTGATACAGCCCGACAGGATGCTCTCGATTGTGCATCTGTAGAAGTTTGTGAGTGCTTTTGGTGACAAGCCGAATTTCTTCAGCCTCCTGAGGTTGAAGAGGCGCTGCTGCGCCTTCTTCACAACGCTGTCTGTGTGGGTGGACCAATTCAGTTTGTCCGTGATGTGTACACCGAGGAACTTAAAACTTTCCACCTTCTCCACTACTGTCCCGTCGATGTGGATAGGGGGGTGCTCCCTCTGCTGTTTCCTGAAGTCCACAATCATCTCCTTTGTTTTGTTGACGTTGAGTGTGAGGTTATTATCCTGACACCACACTCCGAGGGCCCTCACCTCCTCCCTGTAGGCCGTCTCGTCGTTGTTGGTAATCAAGCCTACCACTGTAGTGTCATCCGCAAACTTGATGATTGAGTTGGAGGCGTGCATGGCCACGCAGTCGTGGGTGAACAGGGAGTACAGGAGAGGGCTCAGAACGCACCCTTGTGGGGCCCCAGTGTTGAGGATCAGCGGGGTGGAGATGTTGTTACCTACCCTCACCACCTGGGGGCGGCCCGTCAGGAAGTCCAGGACCCAGTTGCACAGGGCGGGGTCGAGACCCAGGGTCTCGAGCTTGATGACGAGTTTGGAGGGTACTATGGTGTTAAATGCTGAGCTGTAGTCGATGAACAGCATTCTCACATAGGTATTCCTCTTATCCAGATGGGTTAGGGCAGTGTGCAGTGTGGTTGCGATTGCGTCGTCTGTGGACCTATTGGGTCGGTAAGCAAATTGGAGTGGGTCTAGGGTGTCCGGTAGGGTGGAGGTGATATGGTCCTTGACTAGTCTCTCAAAGCACTTCATGATGACGGAAGTGAGTGCTACGGGGCGGTAGTCGTTTAGCTCAGTTACCTTAGCTTTCTTGGGAACAGGAACAATGGTGGCCCTCTTGAAGCATGTGGGAACAGCAGACTGGGATAAGGATTGATTGAATATGTCCGTAAACACACCAGCCAGCTGGTCTGCGCATGCTCTGAGGACGCGGCTGGGAATGCCGTCTGGGCCTGCAGCCTTGCGAGGGTTAACACGGTTAAATGTTTTACTCACCTCGGCTGCAGTGAAGGAGAGCCCGCAGGTTTTGGTAGCGGGCCGTGTCAGTGGCACTGTATTGTCCTCAAAGCGAGCAAAAAACATATTTAGCCTGTCTGGGAGCAAGACATCCTGGTCCGCGACGGGGCTGGTTTTCTTTTTGTAATCCGTGATTGACTGTAGACCCTGCCACATACCTCTTGTGTCTGAGCTGTTGAATTGCGACTCTATTTTGTCTCTGTACTGGGACTTAGCTTGTTTGATTGCCTTGCGGAGAGAATAGCTACACTGTTTGTATTCGGTCATGTTTCCGGTCACCTTGCCCTGGTTAAAAGCAGTTGTTCGCGCTTTCAGTTTCACGCGAATGCTGCCGTCAATCCACGGTTTCTGGTTTGGGAATGTTTTAATCGTTGCTGTGGGTACGACATCGTCAATGCACTTTCTAATGAACTCGCTCACCGAATCAGCATATTCGTCAATGTTGTTGTTGGACGCAATGCGGAACATATTCCAATCCGCGTGATCGAAGCAGTCTTGAAGCGTGGAATCAGATTGGTCGGACCAGCGTTGAACAGACCTGAGCGCGGGAGCTTGTTGTTTTAGTTTCTGTTTGTAGGCTGGAAGCAACAAAATGGAGTCGTGGTCAGCTTTTCCGAAAGGAGGGCGGGGGAGGGCCTTATATGCGTCGCGGAAGTTAGTGTAACAATGATCCAGGGTTTTACCAGCCCTGGTAGCACAATCGATATGCTGATAGAATTTAGGGAGTTTTGTTTTCAGATTAGCCTTGTTAAAATCCCCAGCTACGATGAATGCAGCCTCAGGGTGTGTGGTTTCCAGTTTACAAAAAGATAAAGTTCGTTCAGGGCCATCGATGTGTCTGCTTGGGGGGGAATATATACGGCTGTGATTATAATCGAAGAGAATTCCCTTGGTAGATAATGCGGTCGACATTTGATTGTGAGGAATTCTAGATCCGGTGAACAGAATGACTTGAGTTCCTGTATGTTGTTATGATCACACCACGTCTCGTTGATCATAAGGCATACACCCCCGCCCCTCTTCTTACCAGAAAGATGTTTGTTTCTGTCGGCGCGATGCGTGAAGAAACCAGCTGGCTGCACCGACTCCGTTATCGTCTCTTGAGTTAGCCATGTTTCCGTGAAGCAGAGAACGTTACAATCCCTGATGTCTCTCTGGAATGTTACCCTTGCTCGGATTTCATCAACCTTATTGTCAAGAGACTGGACATTGGCGAGTAGTATGCTAGGGAGTGGAGCGCGATGTGCCCGTCTCCGAAGCCTGACCAGGAGACCGCTACGTTTGCCCCTTTTACGGCGTCGCATAGGGTCGCCGGCTGGGATCAGATCCATTGTATTGGGTGGAAGGCAAAACACTGGATCCGTTTCGGGAAAGTCATATTCCTGGTTGGAACGATGGTGAGTTGACGTTGCTCTTATATTCAGTAATTCCTCCCGACTGTATGTAATGAAACCTAAGATTACCTGGGGTACCAATGTAAGGAATAACACATAAAAAAACAAAATACTGCATATTTTCCAAGGAACGCGAAGCGAGGCGGCCATCTCTGCCGGCGCCGGAAGTTCTTCCGGCGCCTACATTTGCGCGCAGGACAGGTAGACTAGTCCTACTACTCTATGTGTAACCAGGTAGACTAGTCCTACTACTCTATGTGTAACTAGGTAGACTAGTCCTACTTCTATATGTGTAACCAGGTAGACTAGTCCTACTTCTATATGTGTAGTCAGGTAGACTAGTCCTACTTCTATATGTGTAGTCAGGTAGACTAGTCCTACTTCTATATGTGTAACCAGGTAGACTAGTCCTACTTCTATATGTGTTGTCGGGTAGACTAGTCCTACTTCTATATGTGTAACCAGGTAGACTAGTCCTACTTCTATATGTGTAACCAGGTAGACTAGTCCTACTTCTATATGTGTTGTCGGGTAGACTAGTCCTACTTCTATATGTGTAACCAGGTAGACTAGTCCTACTTCTATATGTGTAACCAGGTAGACTAGTCCTACTTCTCTATGTGTAACTAGGTAGACTAGTCCTACTTCTATATGTGTAACCAGGTAGACTAGTCCTACTTCTCTATGTGTAACTAGGTAGACTAGTCCTACCTCTATATGTGTAACTAGGTAGACTAGTCCTACTTCTATATGTGTAACCAGGTAGACTAATCCTACTTCTATATGTGTAACCAGGTAGACTAGTCCTACTTCTATATGTGTAACCAGGTAGACTGGTCCTACTTCTATATTTGTAACTAGGTAGACTAGTCCTACTTCTATATTTGTAACTAGGTAGACTAGTCCTACTTCTATATTTGTAACTAGGTAGACTAGTCCTACTTCTATATGTGTAACCAGGTAGACTAGTCCTACTTCTATATGTGTAACCAGGTAGACTAGTCCTACTTCTATATGTGTAGCCAGGTAGACTAGTCCTACTTCTATATGTGTAACCAGGTAGACTAGTCCTACTACTATATGAGTAATCAGGTAGACTAGTCCTACTTCTATATGTGTAACCAGGTAGACTAGTTCTACTTCTATATGTGTAACCAGGTAGACTAGTCCTACTTCTATATGTGTAGTCAGGTAGACTAGTCCTACTTCTATATGTGTAGTCAGGTAGACTAGTCCTACTTCTATATGTGTAACCAGGTAGACTAGTCCTACTTCTATATGTGTTGTCGGGTAGACTAGTCCTACTTCTATATGTGTAACCAGGTAGACTAGTCCTACTTCTATATGTGTAACCAGGTAGACTAGTCCTACTTCTATATGTGTTGTCGGGTAGACTAGTCCTACTTCTATATGTGTAACCAGGTAGACTAGTCCTACTTCTATATGTGTAACCAGGTAGACTAGTCCTACTTCTCTATGTGTAACTAGGTAGACTAGTCCTACTTCTATATGTGTAACCAGGTAGACTAGTCCTACTTCTCTATGTGTAACTAGGTAGACTAGTCCTACCTCTATATGTGTAACTAGGTAGACTAGTCCTACTTCTATATGTGTAACCAGGTAGACTAATCCTACTTCTATATGTGTAACCAGGTAGACTAGTCCTACTTCTATATGTGTAACCAGGTAGACTGGTCCTACTTCTATATTTGTAACTAGGTAGACTAGTCCTACTTCTATATTTGTAACTAGGTAGACTAGTCCTACTTCTATATGTGTAACCAGGTAGACTAGTCCTACTTCTATATGTGTAACCAGGTAGACTAGTCCTACTTCTATATGTGTAGCCAGGTAGACTAGTCCTACTTCTATATGTGTAACCAGGTAGACTAGTCCTACTACTATATGAGTAATCAGGTAGACTAGTCCTACTTCTATATGTGTAACCAGGTAGACTAGTTCTACTTCTATATGTGTAACCAGGTAGACTAGTCCTACTTCTATATGTGTAACCAGCTAGACTAGGTCTACTTCTATATGTGTAACCAGGTAGACTAGTCCTACTACTCTATGTGTAACCAGGTAGACTAGTCCTACTACTCTATGTGTAACTCGGTAGACTAGTCCTACTTCTATATGTGTAACCAGGTAGACTAGTCCTACTTCTATATGTGTAGTCAGGTAGACTAGTCCTACTTCTATATGTGTAACCAGGTAGACTAGTCCTACTTCTATATGTGTTGTCGGGTAGACTAGTCCTACTTCTATATGTGTAACCAGGTAGACTAGTCCTACTTCTATATGTGTAACCAGGTAGACTAGTCCTACTTCTATATGTGTTGTCGGGTAGACTAGTCCTACTTCTATATGTGTAACCAGGTAGACTAGTCCTACTTCTATATGTGTAACCAGGTAGACTAGTCCTACTTCTCTATGTGTAACTAGGTAGACTAGTCCTACTTCTATATGTGTAACCAGGTAGACTAGTCCTACTTCTCTATGTGTAACTAGGTAGACTAGTCCTACCTCTATATGTGTAACCAGGTAGACTAGTCCTACTTCTATATGTGTAACCAGGTAGACTAATCCTACTTCTATATGTGTAACCAGGTAGACTAGTCCTACTTCTATATGTGTAACCAGGTAGACTAGTCCTACTTCTCTATGTGTAACTAGGTAGACTAGTCCTACCTCTATATGTGTAACCAGGTAGACTAGTCCTACTTCTATATGTGTAACCAGGTAGACTAGTCCTACTTCTATATGTGTAACCAGGTAGACTGGTCCTACTTCTATATTTGTAACTAGGTAGACTAGTCCTACTTCTATATGTGTAACCAGGTAGACTAGTCCTACTTCTATATGTGTAACCAGGTAGACTAGTCCTACTTCTATATGTGTAGCCAGGTAGACTAGTCCTACTTCTATATGTGTAACCAGGTAGACTAGTCCTACTACTATATGAGTAATCAGGTAGACTAGTCCTACTTCTATATGTGTAACCAGGTAGACTAGTTCTACTTCTATATGTGTAACCAGGTAGACTAGTCCTACTTCTATATGTGTAACCAGGTAGACTAGGTCTACTTCTATATGTGTAACCAGGTAGACTAGTCCTACTTCTCTATGTGTAACTAGGTAGACTAGTCCTACTTCTATATGTGTAACCAGGTAGACTAGTCCTACTTCTCTATGTGTAACTAGGTAGACTAGTCCTACCTCTATATGTGTAACTAGGTAGACTAGTCCTACTTCTATATGTGTAACCAGGTAGACTAGTCCTACTTCTATATGTGTAACCAGGTAGACTAGTCCTACTTCTCTATGTGTAACTAGGTAGACTAGTCCTACTTCTATATGTGTAACCAGGTAGACTAGTCCTACTTCTCTATGTGTAACTAGGTAGACTAGTCCTACCTCTATATGTGTAACTAGGTAGACTAGTCCTACTTCTATATGTGTAACCAGGTAGACTGGTCCTACTTCTATATTTGTAACTAGGTAGACTAGTCCTACTTCTATATGTGTAACCAGGTAGACTAGTCCTACTTCTATATGTGTAACCAGGTAGACTAGTCCTACTTCTATATGTGTAGCCAGGTAGACTAGTCCTACTTCTATATGTGTAACCAGGTAGACTAGTCCTACTACTATATGAGTAATCAGGTAGACTAGTCCTACTTCTATATGTGTAACCAGGTAGACTAGTTCTACTTCTATATGTGTAACCAGGTAGACTAGTCCTACTTCTATATGTGTAACCAGGTAGACTAGGTCTACTTCTATATGTGTAACCAGGTAGACTAGTCCTACTTCTCTATGTGTAACTAGGTAGACTAGTCCTACTTCTATATGTGTAACCAGGTAGACTAGTCCTACTTCTCTATGTGTAACTAGGTAGACTAGTCCTACCTCTATATGTGTAACTAGGTAGACTAGTCCTACTTCTATATGTGTAACCAGGTAGACTAATCCTACTTCTATATGTGTAACCAGGTAGACTAGTCCTACTTCTATATGTGTAACCAGGTAGACTAGTCCTACTTCTCTATGTGTAACTAGGTAGACTAGTCCTACCTCTATATGTGTAACCAGGTAGACTAGTCCTACTTCTATATGTGTAACCAGGTAGACTAGTCCTACTTCTATATGTGTAACCAGGTAGACTGGTCCTACTTCTATATTTGTAACTAGGTAGACTAGTCCTACTTCTATATGTGTAACCAGGTAGACTAGTCCTACTTCTATATGTGTAACCAGGTAGACTAGTCCTACTTCTATATGTGTAGCCAGGTAGACTAGTCCTACTTCTATATGTGTAACCAGGTAGACTAGTCCTACTACTATATGAGTAATCAGGTAGACTAGTCCTACTTCTATATGTGTAACCAGGTAGACTAGTTCTACTTCTATATGTGTAACCAGGTAGACTAGTCCTACTTCTATATGTGTAACCAGGTAGACTAGTCCTACCTCTATATGTGTAACCAGGTAGATTAGTCCTACTTCTATATGTGTAACCAGGTAGACTAGTCCTACCTCTATATGTGTAACCAGGTAGACTAGTCCTACTACTATATGTGTTGTCGGGTAGACTAGTCCTACTTCTATATGTGTAACCAGGTAGACTAGTCCTACTACTATATGGGTAATCAGGTGTGCATCCTTACTCAACATTGACAGGAGTGTTTCAAACAAAAGACAATGAATACATTTACAAAACTGACGCATCTTGCGGGGTCAGGTCTGGGTGGTCTGCCAGGGGCCGTTTCATTTAGTATCCGTTTTGGTCGGCATGGGGAATGATTGGATTTCCCCATAGTATGTTGTACCGAAATCGACTGAAAGGGAGTGTACCTTTATGACTATAATTACTGTTCCCCGAAGGAGGGAAACGAGGTACAACACCTGTTTGTCCCCGCCCCTTCCTGGGTCGGTGAAGAGCGGTATTAAATTGAATATGACCTAAGGCTCGTATTTCTGTGTTTATTATAATTAAGTCTATGATTTGATATTTGATAGAGCGGTCTGACTGAGCGGTGGTAGGCAGCAGCAGGCTCGTAAGCATTCATTCAAACAGCACTTTCCTGCGTTTGCCAGCAGCTCTTCGCAATTCTTGAAGCACAGTTCTGTTCATGACTTCAAGCCTATCAACTCCCAAGATTAGGCTGGCAATACTATAGTGCCTATGAGAACATTCGGGGTGGCAGGGTAGCCTAGTGGTTAGAGCGTTGGACGAGTAACCGAAAGGTTGCAAGTTCAAATCCCCAAGCTGACAAGGTACAAATCTGTCGTTCTACCCCTAAACAGGCAGTTAACCCACTGTTCCTAGGCTGTCATTGAAAATACGAATTTGTTCTTAACTGACTTGCCTAGTAAAATAAAGGTACAAAAATATATTAAATAAAAATGTTAATTAAATACAAATGGTATTGAGAGAAATAGTTATATGTTAAAAGCTTTTTTTTACGTAAGTGTTTTTTTAAAGTGTTGTTGTTAGGTGAAGTTATAGGTCCTACAGTAGGTCTATGTTGTTGTTATGGGTCCTACAGTAGGTCTATGTTGTTGTTATGGGTCCTACAGTAGGTCTATGTTGTTGTTATGGGTCCTACAGTAGGTCTATGTTGTTGTTATGGGTCCTACAGTAGGTCTATGTTGTTGTTATGGGTCCTACAGTAGGTCTATTTTGTTGTTATGGGTCCTACAGTAGGTCTATTTTGTTGTTATGGGTCCTACAGTAGGTCTATGTTGTTGTTATGGGTCCTACAGTAGGTCTATGTTGTTGTTATGGGTCCTACAGTAGGTCTATGTTGTTGTTATGGGTCCTACGGTAGGTCTATCTTGTTGTTAGGTGAAGTTATGGGTCCTACAGTAGGTCTATCTTGTTGTTAGGTGAAGTTATGGGTCCTACAGTAGGTCTATGTTGTTGTTAGGTGAAATTATGGGTCCTACAGTAGGTCTATGTTGTTGTTAGGTGAAGTTATGTGTCCTACAGTAGGTCTATGTTGTTGTTAGGTGAAGTTATGGGTCCTACAGTAGGTCTATGTTGTTATCAGGTGAAGTTATGTGTCCTACAGTAGGTCTATGTTGTTGTTAGGTGAAGTTATGGGTCCTACAGTAGGTCTATGTTGTTGTTATGGGTCCTACGGTAGGTCTATCTTGTTGTTAGGTGAAGTTATGGGTCCTACAGTAGGTCTATCTTGTTGTTAGGTGAAGTTATGGGTCCTACAGTAGGTCTATCTTGTTTTTAGGTGAAGTTATGGTCCTACAGTAGGTCTATGTTGTTGTTAGGTGAAGTTATGGTCCTACAGTAGGTCTATGTTGTTGTTAGGTGAAATTATGGGTCCTACAGTAGGTCTATGTTGTTGTTAGGTGAAGTTATGTGTCCTACAGTAGGTCTATGTTGTTGTTAGGTGAAGTTATGGGTCCTACAGTAGGTCTATGTTGTTGTTAGGTGAAGTTATGGGTCCTACAGTAGGTCTATGTTGTTGTTAGGTGAAGTTATAGGTCCTACAGTAGGTCTATGTTGTTGTTAGGTGAAGTTGTGGGCCAATTTGTTAAACACTTAATGTACAAACCCTCAGTTTCACGCTGATGGCAAAGCTAGCTAAAGAGCATTTTACTGGTTGAAGTGTTTTATAAGTATAAAGCAGTTGATTTGCGACAATAACACAAACATATTAAGCAGGAGATTCAAACGAGCGTAACAGTTGTAATCCAATAGTAATGTGAAATGCACTCATAAACAACCTGGAAATGGAGGCTATTGTTGCTGTCAGCCTATGAGAACTCCCCTGAGTTTTCCCACACGGTGGTGAATTAGTGAATAGACACAGAGCTTAATGTGAGTTTCCTTGAGTAGCACTCCTGATCTTGCGCTGTAATATTCAGAATACATTGTGGAAAACTAAAATCTTTGCTCACCATTTTTGTTCCAGACAGATATACTACATCCATAACTAGTGGTTTCCTCATTACCAGATATACTACATCCATAACTAGTGGTTTCCTCATTACCAGATATACTACATCCATAACTAGTGGTTTCCTCATTACCAGATATACTACATCCATAACTAGTGGTTTCCTCATTAGGTTTGACTGTCTTAAGACAATTGTAAAGTAATTTAACAGACCTCTGGGCATCACCTTTTACCTCAAATAAACAGTGGATTTCTACTGTTGTGGGCCTTTAACCGTCTGACTTTGTTGTTCACACAGGAGAGATACGGGACTATCGTGGATCATCTGGGGAGCCTCAACAACAACATGATGCTGAAGAGGCAGAGAAGAGTCTCTCCACATCAGAACACCTCAAGAAACACCAGTGGAGACCCACAGGGAAGAAATCTCACCGCTGCTCTGACTGTGGGAAGAGATTCACCTCATCAGGCATTAAAATTCATCAGAGAATCCACACAGGAGAGAAATCTTTTAGCTGTGGTCAATGTGGAAAGAGTTTTTCAACATCTGGCTCTCTGACTCTGCACCAGAGAACACACACAGGAGAGAAACCTTATAGCTGTGGTCAATGTGGGAAGAGTTTTGGTCAATCTTGCCATCTGGTATCACACCAGAGAACACACACAGGAGAGAAATCTTATAGTTGTGGTCAATGTGGAAAGAGTTTTTCAACATCTGGCTCTCTGACTCTGCACCAGAGAACACACACAGGAGAGAAACCTTATAGCTGTGGTCAATGTGGGAAGAGTTTTGGTCAATCTTGCCATCTGGTATCACACCAGAGAACACACACAGGAGAGAAACCTTATAGCTGTGATCAATGTGGGAAGAGTTTTACTAGATCTGGCCATCTGACTGTACACCAGAGAATACACACAGGAGAGAAACCTTACAGCTGTGATCAATGTGGGAAGAGTTTTGCTGCATCTATAACTCTGACTCAACACCAGAGAACACACACAGGAGAGAAACCATATAGCTGTGATCAATGTGCGAAGAGTTTTATTCAATCTGGACATCTGACAGTGCACCAGAGAATACACACAGGAAAGAAACCTTACAGCTGTGATCAATGTGGGAAGAGTTTTGCTGCATCTATAACTCTGACTCAACACCAGAGAACACACACAGGAGAGAAACCATATAGCTGTGATCAATGTGCGAAGAGTTTTATTCAATCTGGACATCTGACAGTGCACCAGAGAACACACACAGGAGAGAAATCTTATAGCTGTGGTCAATGTGGGAAGAGTTTTTCTTCTTCTAGCTGTCTAACTATACACCATAGAACACACACAGGAGAGAAACCTTATAGCTGTGATCAATGTGGGAAGAGTTTTAGGCAATCTGGAGATCTGACAGTGCACCAGAGAACACACACAGGAGAGAAACCGTTTAGCTGTGATCAATGTGGGAAGAGTTTTGTTCGATCTGGCCATCTGACAGTACACCAGAGAACACACACAGGAGAGAAACGTCTTAGCTGTGACCAGAGATAATCTGATAAAAGATCTCTGATCAAATATCAGAACATTTATATATGAAGGAGTTGTTTCATGATATCAATGAATTAATGTCACAATGTAGAATGTTTTAACATTGTAGTAGGAGTATTTTAATGTCTCAATGTAGAATGTTTTAATATATAGTATATTAATATACTCTGCAGTAATTCAGTCAGAATGTCACAAAGTAGAACCCTAAACGTTTGCCCCCTTATCAATTGGTTTCAACATGATATGGATATTAGGCTCATTGGGGGAAATCCAGGCTCTGAATTGAAAGAGTACTATTTATGTGATTCAACACAAAGTGACTAACAAAAAAAGAGTTGTCCTCTAACCAGTGATGTACACATTATTCCCAGAATCAACTGATTTCAACATAATATCGATGAGTTAAGACAAATAAGTGTTGTGTTCCTTTGTTTAGCGACCCCTAAATTTAAATGCATCACTCCAATATGTAGCTGACTGTCTTCTGCAGGTTGTCCTCTAACCAGTGAGCTAAAATATATCTCCCATTTCCATGTTTTTCTTTTGTTGTTAGTTTCAACAGTACGAACAACCTGATTTCCCCCCTAATCGATATCAGTGATTTATTGCTACTTGTCAAAACAACAGTGTTTTTGGTGCTTGTGCAGTTTATAAGGTGCTTGTTTTTAAAAAAGACAATTATTGTGGCAGATGTTTGTGTATTTACCACATGTTAGGTTTTCAATTTATCCCAAACTGTTTCTGCATATTGATTATTTATTTGGACACGTTAAAACTGTGTTTTGACATTGAGGCTATCCCACCTAGCAAAATGTAATTGAAAAGCCGTTGAAAATAATACTATGCAACCAAATATTTCATATTTACATTTCATGTAACATTTAGTAATGAAAATTATTCATGCAACCAACTGACAGTTTTTTGGGTACAATTATATTGACATTGTTGCCCTGCTTTTAGAATATCAGGGTTCATTCTCAGATGTGCCAAACCAAATGTACTAGAGCATGACATTGGGGACTGGGCCCCGATCCAACAACATGCCTATCTAGTGAACCCTGAAAAGAGAGAGAAGCTCCACAGTGAGGTGGAAAGTTACTACGGATATTGCAGGAGTTTCCTCTTGAAATCAGACATGTCCGTGGTGAGAACAACCTGGTTGCTGATTGTCTCAAGGGGGGCAGTCAAAATGTTTTGCGTTTAGCCAGTGCATTGCCATGGATCACAGTTTATTTTTACTGCACGTTTTTCCGTATTGGAGATGAGTTTTGTTTGGGCTCGTTCCAAGGGGACAAGAGTTCTAGAAGCGAGTGAGTTTTAGGAAGACGAGTTCTAGAAGCTATAGAAAGAAAAATCTTTGTGGGAATAATAAAAAATAAATATTGTTTTTAATTGTTGTTTGCCAGTAGACAGACACCATGTTTTTATTGGTGATGCATTGTAGTTGATTATAATGTGAAATGGAAGTTGTTTTCTGTTGTTGGTGAGCATTCTCTTAAGGTGTTAGTTAGTCTTTGGTTTTTCCATTTATGTTTTGAGGTTGGACGTATAGCTCGTTAGCACGTAGGACGCACTGATTGGTGTCACCTCGTTAGTTGGTATGCGTTACACCTACACCTGTGCTGGCTTGTCCATCTCGTTAGTGGGAAGGTGTTTCACCTGAGCTGGTCCAGGTTCTATTTAAGAGTGTCTGGCCCAGTGCTCCAGTTGTCTTGATAGATGTGGAGAGTCAACACCTTTAGTTGCTCCACTTTTTTGGTTTGCTTCCTGTCTTTAAGTTTGGTGTGGGTTTTTCTTTTGTTTTCCTCTTCTTGGGCAGATTTAGTGGGTCTCATGGTGGGTGTCTTTTAGGTCCCAGTTGTTGTTACTAGTCAACTTTCAGTGACACCCCCATAGTGTCTTTGAGAACCCCTCCTAAAAAAACAAGCTTATATTTTGGGTTGGATATTGCATCCAATTAGTGTTTTAATCAATGGCATTTCCTTAGAATGCTCATTGGTCTTTCAGTTGTTAATCTTCTGTTTTTTTAATCCTGTTATTTTTGTGTACTAAGTATTTCTGTTTATTTCCATTGTTTTCTCCTGTGAAGCCATTGTGTTGCATCCATGTCTGAAATGTGCTGTATAAATAAAGCTTGATTTGATTTCAACAAATGAACCCAATGACTGACCAATCAACAGACCCTCCATCTTAGTATGAAAAACAGTATCTATCCCACTTTTCCAGCCTGCTGAAGGCGTGGTGGAGTGGTAAACACCACCCCCGGCTCTACCAAGGGCTTGAGGTGGTCTCCCACAGCTCTGCTGGTGGAGTGGTAGACACCACCCCCGGCTCTACCAGGGGCTTGAGGTGGTCTCCCACAGCTCTGCTTATGTCATGTTCTGTGGCCTTGCAGTTCCATTTCTTGACTGCCCCTTCAACACAGAAAGAAACATATTTAGTCATATTATATAAAACACTCAAAGTAATGGATATGGAGCATCTATGGCCTCAGTTACACCTGGCACCTAAATGTGACTTCTGTCATCTGATCACTCCAAGCTGAATTAGGTTCAGATCTACCAGGATGGGCCTTTGACAGTCTGGACGCAGTCAGGTCACCACATATAAATAAGCAATGTAAAGAGATGGGGGTGAATGAGTGGGGAAAAGTACATTCTATACAAATGACCTTCATAATAACAATCAACTAATGTGTGTGCCTGAGGGGAAATTAACTTTCCTACTGACAAAATGGGTGAGAAATTACACCAAAACCAGTGGACAATTTGCACTGCTGCTGAAAAACATCTCCACAGCATGATGTTGCCATGACCCGCCGCTTCACCGGGATGGTACAGATTTTCTCCAGACATGACACATGGCATTCAGGCCAAAGAGTTGGTTTAATCAGACCAGAGAATCTTGTTTCTCATGGTTAGAGTCCTTTAGGTGCCTTTTGGCAAACTCCAAGCGAGCTGTCATGTGCCTTTTACTGAGGAGTAGCTTCCGTCTGGTCTCTACCATAAAGGCCTGATTTGTTGGAGTGCTGCAGAGATGATTGTCCTTCTGGAAGGTTCTCCCATCTCCACAGAGGAACTCTGGAGCTCTGTCAGAGTGACCATCGAGTTTTTGGTCACCTCCTTGACCAAGGCCCTTCTCCCCCGATTTCTCCGTTTGGCCGGGCGGCCAGCTCTAAGAAGAGTAATGGTGGTTCCTAACTTATTCCATTTAAGAATGAGGGCGGACACTGTGTTCTTGGGGACCTTCAATGCTGCATACATTTTTTGGTACATTTTCTCCAGATCTGTGCCTCAACACATTCTTGTCTCAGAGCTCTACGGACAATTCCTTTGACCTCATGGCTTGGTTTTTGCTCTGACGTGTCGTGGCAGAATCAGATTTAGCTAGGTAACATAGATAGATAAGATGTTATTTTCATCATATGCTTGTGAGATACTTGTCATTAGAATCTTCTGAGCTAGGGATTAGTAACTTGGGGCCAGAGAGGGGAGAGGTCAGGCTTGTCTTCATAAGTCAATGGGGTACGCCTACACATAAGTCAATGTATATGTTAAACCAACCTCCCGGGTGGCGCAGTGGTCTAGGGCACTGCATCGCATTGCTAGCTGCGCCACCAGAGTCTCTGGGTTCACGCCCAGGCTGGGCTGGGTTCGCGCCCAGGCTCTGTCGCAGCCGGCCGCAACCGCGAGGTCCGTGGGGCGACGCACAATTGGCATAGCGTCGTCCGGGTTAGGGAGGGTTTGGCCGGTAGGGATATCCTCTCAGTATGTAGAAAAAATACAAAAAAATACAAAAATAAATTAAAATTAAATTAAAAAAAAAAAAAATGTAATAAAATGTATGCGCTCTACTGTAAGTCGCTCTGGATAAGAGCGTCTGCTAAATGACTTAAATATAAATGTAAACCATGTGGCGCTAAGCAGAATATCAGAAGGGGAGGAGGACAGAGTGGAACGTTGTTTTCTTATGGGAACGTTGTTTTCTTATGGGAACGTGTCTGTAAATATTCCTAAACCATGTGACGGGATGGAGTTATTAATTGGGGAACCAGTTAGTTATCTCATACAATGTCTGTACGCCAGTCACTCCCTACTTTTCTCATAGGGGGAAGGAGTTTGGCAGTGTTTGGAACCATTGTATGTCCCCTCTGAGGTTGCCCTTATCTTGACCTAGTATTTGACCTAAGAGGCTCACTGTCTGATTTTGAGTTTGTCCAGGTTTGGGAGTATCTAGAAATGACAATTGATATATGCCATTGGATGAGGTAATGTTTTGGTAGACAGTGAAGTATCAAGCATGAGATTTAAACCTTGTCTTGGGAGATCAAACTGAACGATGATTTATAGCTGATGCTGTCTAGCGATAGGATACTCCTCTTTCGGGTAAAGGATTCTTTGTAAGTTGAGAGGGGTGTATCTTGGCTATAAATTAAACTAAGAATTGTTTTGTAAGCACTCTCAGAGAATTCATTTATAGACACTGAATTGATCTGAGAGTCAAAAAAGGGCTTTGGTGAAGCTTGTATATATATTAAAGATGGAATATATAATTTAACTCTGACTTGTGTGTGGTTGGCTCTCTCTCTCTTTATTGAGTAATACAGGAAATTACCACGACACATGCACTGTAAACTGTGGGACTTTATATAGACAGGTGTGTGCCTCTCCAAATCATGTCTAATCAATTGAATTTACCACAAGTGAACTCCAATCAAGCTGGAGAAACATCTCAAGGATGATCAATGGAATCAGGATGCATCTGAGCTCAATTTCGAGTCTCATAGCAAAGGGTCTGAATACTTAAGTAAATACATTTGCAAAAATGTTTAAAAAAATGTTTTTGGTTTGTCATTATGGGGTATTGTGATGTCATTATGGGGTATTGTGTGTAGATTGATGAGGGGGAAAATATTCAATTTTAGAATAAGGCTGTAAAGTAACTGAATGTGGAAAAAGTGAAGGGGTCTGAATACTTAACGAATGCACTGTATACCACTGGCAGAGTTTTCTACCGCTGGCAGAGTTTTCTACCTCTGGTAGAGTTTTCTACCTCTGGCAGAGTTTTCTACCTCTGGCAGAGTTTTCTACCTCTGGCAGAGTTTTCTACCATTGGCAGTTTTGTACACAGTCACGTGATACGTGGTATAGAAAAGTCCAATCTTAGGAGAGTACATGGGAGGCACTATACTGTGTGTCTGCAGGTGTCTATCTGGTCAAAACCACTGATACAGATGCCCCTCCACCATCTGGTGGGATGGATCATGTCTACAGAGAAACCTAGATTCAAATACTTAGATTTGTGTGTATTGGGTTGTGAAATTGTTAGATATTACTTGTTAGATATTACTGCACTGTCGGAGCTAGAAACACAAGTATTTCACTACACCCACAATAACATCTGCTAAACACGTGTATGTGACCAATAAAATGTGATTTTGATTTTAAATAAATGTCCTATTTATCAAAGGTGCTTTTGGCTGGGGTCAAAATGACTCCAAAGGATTTGAATCTGTTAAAAGTCCATTTTGATACAGAAACTCTACTCCATGATTTAGATTTATTAAGAACAAGTTGAATGACAAAGTCATGAAGAATTGAATAAACCACATTTTGGCTATGATAAAATATATGCCTCTGGGGTCAAAATGATCCATGTCAGAATTATGGTACAATGCAAATGTGTAGTGGGTGTAAAGTTTGTTTTAAACTCTCACTCATTAAACACGAATCAATCAACACATGCTTCTCTTTGAACGACTTAATATAGTATTAAACTTTTATGAAATAAATGAAAAATAAACTTTTGGTTCATCAACTGCGTTTCCCACTCCAGTCAGCAGATGGCGATGTGCGTCTATCAGGTTCAGGCGATGCTGCCAGTGTGACGTATAATCTAGTGGACGGGACGCTCCTTCAACAACAACAGCTAGTCAGACACCTCGGTAGCTTTCTAGCAAACACAGCTACAACATTCACCCTCTTTACACTGTTTTGGTGTATATTAGGCGCTGTGTATTAAACACACTTCTGTCGTATGTACTTGTTGGCCCATTTAATTATATATTTACGTTGTTTGTCAGCTAGCTGGTTTGCTAAGTTAGCTTTGAACTAGGCTAGTCGCTAATGCTAGCTAGCTAACATCTCCGACCATGAGTTCACTAAGCTACTCTCCTCCTGCTAAAGAAGAGGGGGTCTGCTGGACGGAGAAAGAAGCTTTCGTGAAAGAGGAGGACGAAGAGGAAGCTGTTTCAATACAAAAACAAGTAGAGGGTGAGGCTGTTACCGTGAAAGAAGAAGAGAAAGACGTTTCAGTGAAAGAAGAGGAAGACGCGTTCAGAGTGAAAGAGGAGGAGGATGTTACAGTGAAAGAAGAGGTGAAAGAGGAGGAGGATGTTACCGTGAAAGAAGAAGAGAAAGACGTTTCAGTGAAAGAGGAAGACGCGTTCAGAGTGAAAGAGGAAGAGGTTGTTACAGTGAAAGAAGAAGAGAAAGACGTTACAGTAAAAGGAGAGGAAGACGCGTTCAGAGTGAAAGATGAGGAGGATGTTACAGTAAAAGAAGAGGCAGAGAAAGAGGAGGATGCAGTTTTTAGAGTGAAAGAGGAGGGGGGGGAGATAACTGTCACATTGAAAGAGGAGAAGGAAGAAGAGGAGGTTGGAGATCTGTTTAACACCAGTAAGTACCGTCTCTGCAGTCGTTGAACCAATATGCAGTAAAGGGGTTCTACACTTTAATGTTGTTCTGTAGGAATGGCTGAAGCTACACTGTAACGTGTAGAACATCAAGAGTGGACCATCAACAAAACGTTAACAATTCATCAAATGCATCCAATGACAATGCCTGAAATACTGTAGTCCTCAATATCTCCTATTAGATTAGCCCAATATGTAGTCTTAAAGGGGCAATCAGCAGTTGTTACATCCATTTTGGGACTTATACATTAATGATATGTACCCATTGTTTCTTGAAGAATTCACTTATAAATGCCTCATGAGGTTAGTTCAACTGTCGTACCCCATCAGAACCCAAACTATGAGCTTTTTTTACTCCAATGTTTATAAGTAAATGTAAACAAACACTGTATATCCTGAAACCATGATTAATCGATTTATTTGAGTCTCAAGTATTTCTAAAACATTTTAACATTTTCATTTAATTCTTTAAAAAAAATCTAATTTAGAATAAGTAACGTAACAAAATGTGTAAAAAGGGAAGCGGTCTGAACTTAATGAATGCACTAGGGCCCCAACTAAAAACATCTTGGGTCAACCAAGAGTCGTCTTTTCTTTCTACCAACCGACTGGTAGAAATGTTATAACGTGTATTTTTCCATATATAGACACACCCCATGTGTTTTAATTAAATCAACTATATGTACTGAACTGGTCTGATGCTTTAAGCACGCTGTTTGATTAAATAATTAAGACACACAAATGACTCGGGAGCCAGAGATCAAGATAGCCTAACCATCAGAAAAAAACTCTTCCTCCTCCCGCTGCTGCTGGCCTTCGTAAATTCTGATGTTATGCTCCTAAAGTCTAAAGTTTCTGATAATAGGCTACACCAGCAGTCGGCAACCTTTTCCATTCCATCCATCCTTTGGGTTCCTTTTGGCAAACTCCAAGCAGGCTGTCATGTGTCTTTTACTGAGGAGTCAGCCTGTCCGGCGATGACACACTCCCTGTATATACGCCGCGTGTAACAAATCCGGTATCAGGATAAATAAAAAGCAAGGTCTGCTAACTTTCTTTAATTATGTTTAATTAACGCAAACAATAAATGGCAAATGCAATTTTCGTATATATGGGTTCGCTGTATCTCCACGCAGGGTAGGACAGGGAACTGGCAGGAAGTACGTAAACAGCTGTTCTTATACCGTGATGACGTAGTTCCAACGCGTCTGTTGACCTATCACAGTAGAGGCTGAGCGCGTTTTAAACTTTGCTCCGCCTTTGCTGGCACTCGGACTTGTCCAAGTCCCTTAGTGCTCTCCTCTGTCCACATCTGGTTGTTGGGTAGATTAGATCCGTCTTGTGTCTTCTCGTCGATTCTATACTCAAACAGTTCCTAATATGGTATTGATCAGTGCTCTAACCTCCCTGGTTGGCTTGCACCCCTCCCCTCTCCAGATTGAATCAATGTTGGTCAGTCTTTACATCTGTATTGTGTGTGTGTGTGTGTGTGTGTGTGTGTGTGTGTGTGTGTGTGTGTGTGTGTGTGTGTGTGTGTGTGTGTGTGTGTGTGTGTGTGTGTGTGTAACAAAACAATATTCAACTTCAAACAATATGCTAGCAGGCTATAGTGCATAAACATAAATCCTAACAATATCCTCAAAATCTGGTTAAAACTATAATGTTGATATCATGGATCGTTGCATTTCTCCTGTCCCATTCCTCAGCTTTTTACCGAAACGGGCAGGGAGTACGCTTTGTTATTGTTTCTACTGCTGATTGCTGCCCCCGTTACTCCTCAAGGTCCAAGGACTGTATGTTATTTTCAGAGGTAGACTGGCTCTGGCAGCTAAAATAGTCAAATATTCCATCTAAATGTGAATCGATTCTGATTTTGCGATACATTTCTAGAAACATAAATCGCTGTACTTTCATATCACATCAACATCATTTCACATAATACTTAAATATCACATCAAAATAAGTAACCAGTCGCGATGCCCCAAAAGGTAAACCAAATTCGTTTCTCGTCATTTCTCCTTCTTTCAGGATTCTTTTTCTTCTTTGGACTTTATATGGCGGAAACCAACTTTAAGGTGCATTACCACCATCAACTGGACTGGAGTGTGGACCTCAGTTCATCTTTCAATCACCCACGTGGGTATATACCAAGACAGTCATGAAGAGGGCACAACAAAACCTTTTCCTCCTCAGGAGACTGAAAAGATTTGGCAGGGGTCCCCAGATCCTCAAAAGGTAATACAGCTGCACCATCGAGAGCATCCTGACTGGTTGCATCACCACCTGGTATGGCAACTGCTCGCCATCTGACCCTAAGGCGCTACAGAGGGTAGTGCGAACGGCCCAGTACATCACTGTGGCCAAGCTTCCTGCCATCCAGGACCTATATAATTGGCGGTGTCAGAGGAAAGCCCACAAAACTGTCAGAGACTCCAGTCACCCAAGTCATAGACTGTTTTCTCTGCTACCGCAGCGCCAAGTCTAGAAAATCTGTAAAATCACCACCGGACAATTTACATTGACCCCCCCACCCCCCTCCCTTTTGTGCACTGCTGCTACTCGCTGGTTGTTTGTTACCTATGCATAGTCACTACACTCGCCTACCTTCATGTACAGATTACCTCAACTAGCCTGTAACCCCGCACACTGACTCGCTACCGGTGCCCCCTGTATATAGCCTCCACACTGACTCAGTACCGGTGCCCCCTGTATATAGCCTCCACACTGACTCAGTACCGGTGCCCCCTGTATATAGCCTCCACACTGACTCAGTACCGGTGCCCCCTGTATATAGCCTCCACACTGACTCAGTACCGGTGCCCTCTGTATATAGCCTCCACACTGACTCAGTACCGGTGCCCCCTGTATATACCCTCCACATTGACTCAGTACCGGTGCCCCCTGTATATAGCCTCCACACTGACTCAGTACCGGTGCCCCCTGTATATAGCCTCCACACTGACTCGGTACCGGTGCCCCCTGTATATAGCCTCCACACTGACTCGCTACCGGTGCCCCCTGTATATAGCCTCCACACTGACTCGGTACCGGTGCCCCCTGTATATAGCCTCCACACTGACTCGGTACCGGTGCCCCCTGTATATAGCCTCCACACTGACTCGGTACCGGTGCCCCCTGTATATAGCCTCGTTATTCTCATTGTGTTACTTTTTATTATTACTTTTTATTTTAGTCTACTTGGTAAACGTTTTCTTCTTCTTGAACTGCACTGTTGGTTAAGGGCTTGTAAGTAAAGCATTTCACAGTAAAGTCTAAGTTGGTGTCTTGACGGATTTGTAAAAAACGGTTTGTCATAAAACACTATATATTTATTTATATTTTTAAATGATGCTGACATCCCTCCCCAGAGGTGTCTCATTACTGGGATTTATTGCTGATTCCTACCTGTAGCTCACTATGAGGTGTCTAGTGATACAGGTTAAAGGTCCTGTTGGAGATTGGTGGTTGGTAGCGGAGTCGAGGGAACAAGCAGGGTTGGACAGGGCCATGTTATTATCCCACACACAGTCTCTGGGGTTCATATGAACCCCATTCCTGGGAATTAGATTTGATTACAAATCGCCCCTGTCTGTTACCACAGAAGGGTTCTGTCTGTCCCATCTGTCCTGCTTTGTCACCAGTACCTTGACTGGTTGATAGGGGAACCTCCATGCTTAATATAGAAACAGTAATTAGGGGAAAACTGTTTAGTAAACTGAAATAAAATAACAAACCTGTTTGACTCCAAAACTAAAATAGCCTAAAATAATAACCAGCATAAATTATGTTCCGTTTGAATAATTTATATCTTAACTTTGGACAAAAATAGAATTGGGTTTTAAATATATTTTACGTGGGTTTTAAATCTTCTGAACCTGGTGGCTGGTAAATGCTGCCATGGAATGGCAATGTTTCAAATAGACCTAGCTTGTGTATCACTATCACCTACTATCACCAGAAATACTTTAAGAAATTAGGATATCGGAAACTACTTTCAATTTGTATTAACAGCTTAAAGAAAAGTACATTGGGATTAATTACCCTCCGTGAACAAGAAGCACAACAATACAAATATTTTCAGAGATAATTAGAGATATTTAACTTGTTCTCTGTAATATCGTATAGGTTTGCAATCGTACCATTACGTATTTTCAAGGAAAATAGGCATGTTTCTCGACTTATACCCTGACTTTAAAAAGATTTTGAAGATAGATTTTTTTTTAGTTCGATTTTCGTGAGAATTAGGAACTGCGTGTCACAGCATGACAATGTGAGCGCGATTGGTCGACCGTCTCTTGGACGGGCGTTATATACGCTTTGACATTTTCTGGAATAGTTTTAATTTGAAAACGTTTTTGTTTACTTGCCTGCCTATTGAATTTGGAATGGACTCTACTGTTCATCTCTGAAACTCACTGAGATAATTCCTTTGATCCAGCAGTAGCAATACAGGGATATAACATCTACAGAAAAGACAGGAATGCTTATGGGGGAGGTGGTGCTGTATACAGTGCATTCGGGAAAGTATTCAGACCCCTTGACTTTTTCCACATTTTGTTACTTTAAAGCCTTATTCTAAAATTGATCAAATTATTTTTTCCCCCTCTTTCATTTAGCTAATTTATTTGGCACCTGCATTTGGGGAGTTTCTCCCATCCTTCTCTCCAGATCCTCTCTAGCTCTGTCAGGTTGGATGGGGAACATCACTGCACAGCTATTTTCAGGTCTCTCCAGAGATGTTAGATCGGGCTCAAGTCCGGGCTCTGGCTGGGTCACTCAAGGACATTCAGAGACTTCTACCGAAGCCACTCCTGCGTTGCCCCCAAAATCATGTTCTTGTGTCCCCACCTAAAGTACATCTTGGTCAACCAAGAGTCGTCTGTTCTTTCTACCAAACGATTGGTTGAAATGTTATAACATGTATTTTTCCATATATAGACACACCCCATGTGTTTTAATTAAATCAACTATATGTACTGAACTGGTCTGATGCTTTAAGCACGCTGTTTGATCTAATAATGAAGACACACAAATGACTCGAGGGAGCCAGAGATCAAGATAACCTAACCAGAAGAGAGAAATTCTACCGTTATGCTCCTGAAGTTTCCTGTAATGGGCTACGCCAGCGGTCGGCAACCTTTTCCATTTGGAGTGCCAAGTTATCTGACCATTTCTACCAGTTACCAGTTATGATATTCATATAAACATTTTCGTGGAACAGTTTCATTTCATTTATAGTAGTATCTCAAAATCATTGTCTGTGGTTAATCTACATTTAATCTAAATTAAAATTATACAAATCTAAAAGTGACTTTCACTGCCATTGCCAACTATGTAAAAATAGCCTACATAAAGCCAACAAATAAAAACATTGCAGCCTGCAGGTAGAAAATATCCCAAAATCACATTTGCTGCAAATGGCCTGTCTACAACGATCTTGAAACATTGTATCAGCTATCACCTGGGTCGGCCCAAAACTCGAGATAGCGAGCTTGCAACATTGTATAACATATTCTGGGCTGTTAGTTTCCCGCGCCAGTGAGTTCGGGACAGACACAGCTGTTGGCTATTTGTGCAAAGGATAAGAAGTAATTGGGTATTTTATGACATTTTCACTGGATCAGAGCATTACATTTTTCCTTTTCATGCCGAGTGGTTATTGAAAGGGTGAGAGCTGGAAATATTTTTCAAATACTTTGAGGAACTATTGTCATTTGCAATTGATTTTGATTAGACTTTGTTTATTTTCTGTTTGAGGTGAATAAAACATTACTTTGAAAAGCTCCACAACTCATTAGTGGTGGTGCGTTAAGACAATCAGAAATACCATCAGACATCCCCAAATGGGCACATTTATCAAATCAAATCAAATTTTATTTGTCACATACACATGGTTAGCAGATGTTAATGCGAGTGTAGGGAAATGCTTGTGCTTCTAGTTCCGACAATGCAGTAATAACCAACAAGTATTCTAACCTAACAATTCCACAACTACTACCTTATACATACAAGTGTAAAGGGATAAAGAATATGTACATAAAGATATATGAATGAGTGATGGTACAGAACGGCATAGGCAGGATGCAGTAGATGGTATAGAGTACAGTATATACATATGAGATGAGTAATGTAGGGTATGTAAACATAAAGTGGCATAGTTTAAAGTGGCTAGTGATACATGTATTACATAAAGATGGCAAGATGCAGTAGATGATATAGAGTACAGTATATACATATACATATGAGATGAGTAATGTAGGGTATGTAAACATTATAATTAAGTGGCATTGTTTAAAGTGGCTAGTGGTACATTTTTACATAATTCCATCAATTCCCATATTAAAGTGGCTGGAGTTGAGTCAGTATGTTGGCAGCGGCCGCTAAATGTTAGTGGTGGCTGTTTAACAGTCTGATGGCCTTGAGATAGAAGCTGTTTTTCAGTCTCTCGGTCCCTGCTTTGATGCACCTGTACTGACCTCGCCTTCTGGATGATAGCGGGGTGAACAGGCAGTGGCTTGGGTGGTTGTTGTCCTTGATGATCTTTATGGCCTTCCTGTGACATCGGATGGTGTAGGTGTCCTGGAGGGCAGGTAGTTTGCCCCCGGTGATGCGTTGTGCAGACCGGACCACCCTCTGGAGAGCCTTACGG
This sequence comes from Salvelinus namaycush, assembly GCF_016432855.1. NCBI lineage: Eukaryota > Metazoa > Chordata > Actinopteri > Salmoniformes > Salmonidae > Salvelinus > Salvelinus namaycush. Next base: position 45,186 of record NW_024059563.1, on the reverse strand, counting down.
TTGTGGGCGGAGCAGTTGCCGTACCAGGCGGTGATACAGCCCGACAGGATGCTCTCGATTGTGCATCTGTAGAAGTTTGTGAGTGCTTTTGGTGACAAGCCGAATTTCTTCAGCCTCCTGAGGTTGAAGAGGCGCTGCTGCGCCTTCTTCACAACGCTGTCTGTGTGGGTGGACCAATTCAGTTTGTCCGTGATGTGTACACCGAGGAACTTAAAACTTTCCACCTTCTCCACTACTGTCCCGTCGATGTGGATAGGGGGGTGCTCCCTCTGCTGTTTCCTGAAGTCCACAATCATCTCCTTTGTTTTGTTGACGTTGAGTGTGAGGTTATTATCCTGACACCACACTCCGAGGGCCCTCACCTCCTCCCTGTAGGCCGTCTCGTCGTTGTTGGTAATCAAGCCTACCACTGTAGTGTCATCCGCAAACTTGATGATTGAGTTGGAGGCGTGCATGGCCACGCAGTCGTGGGTGAACAGGGAGTACAGGAGAGGGCTCAGAACGCACCCTTGTGGGGCCCCAGTGTTGAGGATCAGCGGGGTGGAGATGTTGTTACCTACCCTCACCACCTGGGGGCGGCCCGTCAGGAAGTCCAGGACCCAGTTGCACAGGGCGGGGTCGAGACCCAGGGTCTCGAGCTTGATGACGAGTTTGGAGGGTACTATGGTGTTAAATGCTGAGCTGTAGTCGATGAACAGCATTCTCACATAGGTATTCCTCTTATCCAGATGGGTTAGGGCAGTGTGCAGTGTGGTTGCGATTGCGTCGTCTGTGGACCTATTGGGTCGGTAAGCAAATTGGAGTGGGTCTAGGGTGTCCGGTAGGGTGGAGGTGATATGGTCCTTGACTAGTCTCTCAAAGCACTTCATGATGACGGAAGTGAGTGCTACGGGGCGGTAGTCGTTTAGCTCAGTTACCTTAGCTTTCTTGGGAACAGGAACAATGGTGGCCCTCTTGAAGCATGTGGGAACAGCAGACTGGGATAAGGATTGATTGAATATGTCCGTAAACACACCAGCCAGCTGGTCTGCGCATGCTCTGAGGACGCGGCTGGGAATGCCGTCTGGGCCTGCAGCCTTGCGAGGGTTAACACGGTTAAATGTTTTACTCACCTCGGCTGCAGTGAAGGAGAGCCCGCAGGTTTTGGTAGCGGGCCGTGTCAGTGGCACTGTATTGTCCTCAAAGCGAGCAAAAAACATATTTAGCCTGTCTGGGAGCAAGACATCCTGGTCCGCGACGGGGCTGGTTTTCTTTTTGTAATCCGTGATTGACTGTAGACCCTGCCACATACCTCTTGTGTCTGAGCTGTTGAATTGCGACTCTATTTTGTCTCTGTACTGGGACTTAGCTTGTTTGATTGCCTTGCGGAGAGAATAGCTACACTGTTTGTATTCGGTCATGTTTCCGGTCACCTTGCCCTGGTTAAAAGCAGTTGTTCGCGCTTTCAGTTTCACGCGAATGCTGCCGTCAATCCACGGTTTCTGGTTTGGGAATGTTTTAATCGTTGCTGTGGGTACGACATCGTCAATGCACTTTCTAATGAACTCGCTCACCGAATCAGCATATTCGTCAATGTTGTTGTTGGACGCAATGCGGAACATATTCCAATCCGCGTGATCGAAGCAGTCTTGAAGCGTGGAATCAGATTGGTCGGACCAGCGTTGAACAGACCTGAGCGCGGGAGCTTGTTGTTTTAGTTTCTGTTTGTAGGCTGGAAGCAACAAAATGGAGTCGTGGTCAGCTTTTCCGAAAGGAGGGCGGGGGAGGGCCTTATATGCGTCGCGGAAGTTAGTGTAACAATGATCCAGGGTTTTACCAGCCCTGGTAGCACAATCGATATGCTGATAGAATTTAGGGAGTTTTGTTTTCAGATTAGCCTTGTTAAAATCCCCAGCTACGATGAATGCAGCCTCAGGGTGTGTGGTTTCCAGTTTACAAAAAGATAAAGTTCGTTCAGGGCCATCGATGTGTCTGCTTGGGGGGGAATATATACGGCTGTGATTATAATCGAAGAGAATTCCCTTGGTAGATAATGCGGTCGACATTTGATTGTGAGGAATTCTAGATCCGGTGAACAGAATGACTTGAGTTCCTGTATGTTGTTATGATCACACCACGTCTCGTTGATCATAAGGCATACACCCCCGCCCCTCTTCTTACCAGAAAGATGTTTGTTTCTGTCGGCGCGATGCGTGAAGAAACCAGCTGGCTGCACCGACTCCGTTATCGTCTCTTGAGTTAGCCATGTTTCCGTGAAGCAGAGAACGTTACAATCCCTGATGTCTCTCTGGAATGTTACCCTTGCTCGGATTTCATCAACCTTATTGTCAAGAGACTGGACATTGGCGAGTAGTATGCTAGGGAGTGGAGCGCGATGTGCCCGTCTCCGAAGCCTGACCAGGAGACCGCTACGTTTGCCCCTTTTACGGCGTCGCATAGGGTCGCCGGCTGGGATCAGATCCATTGTATTGGGTGGAAGGCAAAACACTGGATCCGTTTCGGGAAAGTCATATTCCTGGTTGGAACGATGGTGAGTTGACGTTGCTCTTATATTCAGTAATTCCTCCCGACTGTATGTAATGAAACCTAAGATTACCTGGGGTACCAATGTAAGGAATAACACATAAAAAAACAAAATACTGCATATTTTCCAAGGAACGCGAAGCGAGGCGGCCATCTCTGCCGGCGCCGGAAGTTCTTCCGGCGCCTACATTTGCGCGCAGGACAGGTAGACTAGTCCTACTACTCTATGTGTAACCAGGTAGACTAGTCCTACTACTCTATGTGTAACTAGGTAGACTAGTCCTACTTCTATATGTGTAACCAGGTAGACTAGTCCTACTTCTATATGTGTAGTCAGGTAGACTAGTCCTACTTCTATATGTGTAGTCAGGTAGACTAGTCCTACTTCTATATGTGTAACCAGGTAGACTAGTCCTACTTCTATATGTGTTGTCGGGTAGACTAGTCCTACTTCTATATGTGTAACCAGGTAGACTAGTCCTACTTCTATATGTGTAACCAGGTAGACTAGTCCTACTTCTATATGTGTTGTCGGGTAGACTAGTCCTACTTCTATATGTGTAACCAGGTAGACTAGTCCTACTTCTATATGTGTAACCAGGTAGACTAGTCCTACTTCTCTATGTGTAACTAGGTAGACTAGTCCTACTTCTATATGTGTAACCAGGTAGACTAGTCCTACTTCTCTATGTGTAACTAGGTAGACTAGTCCTACCTCTATATGTGTAACTAGGTAGACTAGTCCTACTTCTATATGTGTAACCAGGTAGACTAATCCTACTTCTATATGTGTAACCAGGTAGACTAGTCCTACTTCTATATGTGTAACCAGGTAGACTGGTCCTACTTCTATATTTGTAACTAGGTAGACTAGTCCTACTTCTATATTTGTAACTAGGTAGACTAGTCCTACTTCTATATGTGTAACCAGGTAGACTAGTCCTACTTCTATATGTGTAACCAGGTAGACTAGTCCTACTTCTATATGTGTAGCCAGGTAGACTAGTCCTACTTCTATATGTGTAACCAGGTAGACTAGTCCTACTACTATATGAGTAATCAGGTAGACTAGTCCTACTTCTATATGTGTAACCAGGTAGACTAGTTCTACTTCTATATGTGTAACCAGGTAGACTAGTCCTACTTCTATATGTGTAACCAGCTAGACTAGGTCTACTTCTATATGTGTAACCAGGTAGACTAGTCCTACTACTCTATGTGTAACCAGGTAGACTAGTCCTACTACTCTATGTGTAACTCGGTAGACTAGTCCTACTTCTATATGTGTAACCAGGTAGACTAGTCCTACTTCTATATGTGTAGTCAGGTAGACTAGTCCTACTTCTATATGTGTAACCAGGTAGACTAGTCCTACTTCTATATGTGTTGTCGGGTAGACTAGTCCTACTTCTATATGTGTAACCAGGTAGACTAGTCCTACTTCTATATGTGTAACCAGGTAGACTAGTCCTACTTCTATATGTGTTGTCGGGTAGACTAGTCCTACTTCTATATGTGTAACCAGGTAGACTAGTCCTACTTCTATATGTGTAACCAGGTAGACTAGTCCTACTTCTCTATGTGTAACTAGGTAGACTAGTCCTACTTCTATATGTGTAACCAGGTAGACTAGTCCTACTTCTCTATGTGTAACTAGGTAGACTAGTCCTACCTCTATATGTGTAACCAGGTAGACTAGTCCTACTTCTATATGTGTAACCAGGTAGACTAATCCTACTTCTATATGTGTAACCAGGTAGACTAGTCCTACTTCTATATGTGTAACCAGGTAGACTAGTCCTACTTCTCTATGTGTAACTAGGTAGACTAGTCCTACCTCTATATGTGTAACCAGGTAGACTAGTCCTACTTCTATATGTGTAACCAGGTAGACTAGTCCTACTTCTATATGTGTAACCAGGTAGACTGGTCCTACTTCTATATTTGTAACTAGGTAGACTAGTCCTACTTCTATATGTGTAACCAGGTAGACTAGTCCTACTTCTATATGTGTAACCAGGTAGACTAGTCCTACTTCTATATGTGTAGCCAGGTAGACTAGTCCTACTTCTATATGTGTAACCAGGTAGACTAGTCCTACTACTATATGAGTAATCAGGTAGACTAGTCCTACTTCTATATGTGTAACCAGGTAGACTAGTTCTACTTCTATATGTGTAACCAGGTAGACTAGTCCTACTTCTATATGTGTAACCAGGTAGACTAGGTCTACTTCTATATGTGTAACCAGGTAGACTAGTCCTACTTCTCTATGTGTAACTAGGTAGACTAGTCCTACTTCTATATGTGTAACCAGGTAGACTAGTCCTACTTCTCTATGTGTAACTAGGTAGACTAGTCCTACCTCTATATGTGTAACTAGGTAGACTAGTCCTACTTCTATATGTGTAACCAGGTAGACTAGTCCTACTTCTATATGTGTAACCAGGTAGACTAGTCCTACTTCTCTATGTGTAACTAGGTAGACTAGTCCTACTTCTATATGTGTAACCAGGTAGACTAGTCCTACTTCTCTATGTGTAACTAGGTAGACTAGTCCTACCTCTATATGTGTAACTAGGTAGACTAGTCCTACTTCTATATGTGTAACCAGGTAGACTGGTCCTACTTCTATATTTGTAACTAGGTAGACTAGTCCTACTTCTATATGTGTAACCAGGTAGACTAGTCCTACTTCTATATGTGTAACCAGGTAGACTAGTCCTACTTCTATATGTGTAGCCAGGTAGACTAGTCCTACTTCTATATGTGTAACCAGGTAGACTAGTCCTACTACTATATGAGTAATCAGGTAGACTAGTCCTACTTCTATATGTGTAACCAGGTAGACTAGTTCTACTTCTATATGTGTAACCAGGTAGACTAGTCCTACTTCTATATGTGTAACCAGGTAGACTAGGTCTACTTCTATATGTGTAACCAGGTAGACTAGTCCTACTTCTCTATGTGTAACTAGGTAGACTAGTCCTACTTCTATATGTGTAACCAGGTAGACTAGTCCTACTTCTCTATGTGTAACTAGGTAGACTAGTCCTACCTCTATATGTGTAACTAGGTAGACTAGTCCTACTTCTATATGTGTAACCAGGTAGACTAATCCTACTTCTATATGTGTAACCAGGTAGACTAGTCCTACTTCTATATGTGTAACCAGGTAGACTAGTCCTACTTCTCTATGTGTAACTAGGTAGACTAGTCCTACCTCTATATGTGTAACCAGGTAGACTAGTCCTACTTCTATATGTGTAACCAGGTAGACTAGTCCTACTTCTATATGTGTAACCAGGTAGACTGGTCCTACTTCTATATTTGTAACTAGGTAGACTAGTCCTACTTCTATATGTGTAACCAGGTAGACTAGTCCTACTTCTATATGTGTAACCAGGTAGACTAGTCCTACTTCTATATGTGTAGCCAGGTAGACTAGTCCTACTTCTATATGTGTAACCAGGTAGACTAGTCCTACTACTATATGAGTAATCAGGTAGACTAGTCCTACTTCTATATGTGTAACCAGGTAGACTAGTTCTACTTCTATATGTGTAACCAGGTAGACTAGTCCTACTTCTATATGTGTAACCAGGTAGACTAGTCCTACCTCTATATGTGTAACCAGGTAGATTAGTCCTACTTCTATATGTGTAACCAGGTAGACTAGTCCTACCTCTATATGTGTAACCAGGTAGACTAGTCCTACTACTATATGTGTTGTCGGGTAGACTAGTCCTACTTCTATATGTGTAACCAGGTAGACTAGTCCTACTTCTATATGTGTAGCCAGGTAGACTAGTCCTACTTCTATATGTGTAACCAGGTAGACTAGTCCTACTTCTATATGTGTAACCAGGTAGACTATTCCTACTTCTATATGTGTAACCAGGTAGACTAGTCCTACTTCTATATGTGTAACCAGGTAGACTAGTCCTACTTCTATATGTGTAACCAGGTAGACTAGTCCTACTACTATATGGGTAATCAGGTGTGCATCCTTACTCAACATTGACAGGAGTGTTTCAAACAAAAGACAATGAATACATTTACAAAACTGACGCATCTTGCGGGGTCAGGTCTGGGTGGTCTGCCAGGGGCCGTTTCATTTAGTATCCGTTTTGGTCGGCATGGGGAATGATTGGATTTCCCCATAGTATGTTGTACCGAAATCGACTGAAAGGGAGTGTACCTTTATGACTATAATTACTGTTCCCCGAAGGAGGGAAACGAGGTACAACACCTGTTTGTCCCCGCCCCTTCCTGGGTCGGTGAAGAGCGGTATTAAATTGAATATGACCTAAGGCTCGTATTTCTGTGTTTATTATAATTAAGTCTATGATTTGATATTTGATAGAGCGGTCTGACTGAGCGGTGGTAGGCAGCAGCAGGCTCGTAAGCATTCATTCAAACAGCACTTTCCTGCGTTTGCCAGCAGCTCTTCGCAATTCTTGAAGCACAGTTCTGTTCATGACTTCAAGCCTATCAACTCCCAAGATTAGGCTGGCAATACTATAGTGCCTATGAGAACATTCGGGGTGGCAGGGTAGCCTAGTGGTTAGAGCGTTGGACGAGTAACCGAAAGGTTGCAAGTTCAAATCCCCAAGCTGACAAGGTACAAATCTGTCGTTCTACCCCTAAACAGGCAGTTAACCCACTGTTCCTAGGCTGTCATTGAAAATACGAATTTGTTCTTAACTGACTTGCCTAGTAAAATAAAGGTACAAAAATATATTAAATAAAAATGTTAATTAAATACAAATGGTATTGAGAGAAATAGTTATATGTTAAAAGCTTTTTTTTACGTAAGTGTTTTTTTAAAGTGTTGTTGTTAGGTGAAGTTATAGGTCCTACAGTAGGTCTATGTTGTTGTTATGGGTCCTACAGTAGGTCTATGTTGTTGTTATGGGTCCTCTAGTAGGTCTATGTTGTTGTTATGGGTCCTACAGTAGGTCTATGTTGTTGTTATGGGTCCTACAGTAGGTCTATGTTGTTGTTATGGGTCCTACAGTAGGTCTATTTTGTTGTTATGGGTCCTACAGTAGGTCTATTTTGTTGTTATGGGTCCTACAGTAGGTCTATGTTGTTGTTATGGGTCCTACAGTAGGTCTATGTTGTTGTTATGGGTCCTACAGTAGGTCTATGTTGTTGTTATGGGTCCTACGGTAGGTCTATCTTGTTGTTAGGTGAAGTTATGGGTCCTACAGTAGGTCTATCTTGTTGTTAGGTGAAGTTATGGGTCCTACAGTAGGTCTATGTTGTTGTTAGGTGAAATTATGGGTCCTACAGTAGGTCTATGTTGTTGTTAGGTGAAGTTATGTGTCCTACAGTAGGTCTATGTTGTTGTTAGGTGAAGTTATGGGTCCTACAGTAGGTCTATGTTGTTATCAGGTGAAGTTATGTGTCCTACAGTAGGTCTATGTTGTTGTTAGGTGAAGTTATGGGTCCTACAGTAGGTCTATGTTGTTGTTATGGGTCCTACGGTAGGTCTATCTTGTTGTTAGGTGAAGTTATGGGTCCTACAGTAGGTCTATCTTGTTGTTAGGTGAAGTTATGGGTCCTACAGTAGGTCTATCTTGTTTTTAGGTGAAGTTATGGTCCTACAGTAGGTCTATGTTGTTGTTAGGTGAAGTTATGGTCCTACAGTAGGTCTATGTTGTTGTTAGGTGAAATTATGGGTCCTACAGTAGGTCTATGTTGTTGTTAGGTGAAGTTATGGGTCCTACAGTAGGTCTATGTTGTTGTTAGGTGAAGTTATAGGTCCTACAGTAGGTCTATGTTGTTGTTAGGTGAAGTTGTGGGCCAATTTGTTAAACACTTAATGTACAAACCCTCAGTTTCACGCTGATGGCAAAGCTAGCTAAAGAGCATTTTACTGGTTGAAGTGTTTTATAAGTATAAAGCAGTTGATTTGCGACAATAACACAAACATATTAAGCAGGAGATTCAAACGAGCGTAACAGTTGTAATCCAATAGTAATGTGAAATGCACTCATAAACAACCTGGAAATGGAGGCTATTGTTGCTGTCAGCCTATGAGAACTCCCCTGAGTTTTCCCACACGGTGGTGAATTAGTGAATAGACACAGAGCTTAATGTGAGTTTCCTTGAGTAGCACTCCTGATCTTGCGCTGTAATATTCAGAATACATTGTGGAAAACTAAAATCTTTGCTCACCATTTTTGTTCCAGACAGATATACTACATCCATAACTAGTGGTTTCCTCATTACCAGATATACTACATCCATAACTAGTGGTTTCCTCATTACCAGATATACTACATCCATAACTAGTGGTTTCCTCATTACCAGATATACTACATCCATAACTAGTGGTTTCCTCATTAGGTTTGACTGTCTTAAGACAATTGTAAAGTAATTTAACAGACCTCTGGGCATCACCTTTTACCTCAAATAAACAGTGGATTTCTACTGTTGTGGGCCTTTAACCGTCTGACTTTGTTGTTCACACAGGAGAGATACGGGACTATCGTGGATCATCTGGGGAGCCTCAACAACAACATGATGCTGAAGAGGCAGAGAAGAGTCTCTCCACATCAGAACACCTCAAGAAACACCAGTGGAGACCCACAGGGAAGAAATCTCACCGCTGCTCTGACTGTGGGAAGAGATTCACCTCATCAGGCATTAAAATTCATCAGAGAATCCACACAGGAGAGAAATCTTTTAGCTGTGGTCAATGTGGAAAGAGTTTTTCAACATCTGGCTCTCTGACTCTGCACCAGAGAACACACACAGGAGAGAAACCTTATAGCTGTGGTCAATGTGGGAAGAGTTTTGGTCAATCTTGCCATCTGGTATCACACCAGAGAACACACACAGGAGAGAAATCTTATAGTTGTGGTCAATGTGGAAAGAGTTTTTCAACATCTGGCTCTCTGACTCTGCACCAGAGAACACACACAGGAGAGAAACCTTATAGTTGTGGTCAATGTGGGAAGAGTTTTGGTCAATCTTGCCATCTGGTATCACACCAGAGAACACACACAGGAGAGAAACCTTATAGCTGTGATCAATGTGGGAAGAGTTTTACTAGATCTGGCCATCTGACTGTACACCAGAGAATACACACAGGAGAGAAACCTTACAGCTGTGATCAATGTGGGAAGAGTTTTGCTGCATCTATAACTCTGACTCAACACCAGAGAACACACACAGGAGAGAAACCATATAGCTGTGATCAATGTGCGAAGAGTTTTATTCAATCTGGACATCTGACAGTGCACCAGAGAATACACACAGGAGAGAAACCTTACAGCTGTGATCAATGTGGGAAGAGTTTTGCTGCATCTATAACTCTGACTCGACACCAGAGAACACACACAGGAGAGAAATCTTATAGCTGTGGTCAATGTGGGAAGAGTTTTTCTTCTTCTAGCTGTCTAACTATACACCATAGAACACACACAGGAGAGAAACCTTATAGCTGTGATCAATGTGGGAAGAGTTTTAGGCAATCTGGAGATCTGACAGTGCACCAGAGAACACACACAGGAGAGAAACCGTTTAGCTGTGATCAATGTGGGAAGAGTTTTGTTCGATCTGGCCATCTGACAGTACACCAGAGAACACACACAGGAGAGAAACGTCTTAGCTGTGACCAGAGATAATCTGATAAAAGATCTCTGATCAAATATCAGAACATTTATATATGAAGGAGTTGTTTCATGATATCAATGAATTAATGTCACAATGTAGAATGTTTTAACATTGTAGTAGGAGTATTTTAATGTCTCAATGTAGAATGTTTTAATATATAGTATATTAATATACTCTGCAGTAATTCAGTCAGAATGTCACAAAGTAGAACCCTAAACGTTTGCCCCCTTATCAATTGGTTTCAACATGATATGGATATTAGGCTCATTGGGGGAAATCCAGGCTCTGAATTGAAAGAGTACTATTTATGTGATTCAACACAAAGTGACTAACAAAAAAAGAGTTGTCCTCTAACCAGTGATGTACACATTATTCCCAGAATCAACTGATTTCAACATAATATCGATGAGTTAAGACAAATAAGTGTTGTGTTCCTTTGTTTAGCGACCCCTAAATTTAAATGCATCACTCCAATATGTAGCTGACTGTCTTCTGCAGGTTGTCCTCTAACCAGTGAGCTAAAATATATCTCCCATTTCCATGTTTTTCTTTTGTTGTTAGTTTCAACAGTACGAACAACCTGATTTCCCCCCTAATCGATATCAGTGATTTATTGCTACTTGTCAAAACAACAGTGTTTTTGGTGCTTGTGCAGTTTATAAGGAGCTTGTTTTAAAAAAAGACAATTATTGTGGCAGATGTTTGTGTATATACCACATGTTAGGTTTTCAATTTATCCCAAACTGTTTCTGCATATTGATTATTGATTTGGACACGTTAAAACTGTGTTTTGACATTGGGCTATCCCACCTAGCAAAATGTAATTGAAAAGCCGTTGAAAATAATACTATGCAACCAAATATTTCATATTAACATTTCATGTAACATTTAGTAATGAAAATTATTCATGCAACCAACTGACAGTTTTTTGGGTACAATTATATTGACATTGTTGCCCTGTTTTTAGAATATCAGGGTTCATTTTCACATGTGCCAAACGTAATGTACTAGAGCATGACATTGGGTACTGGGCCCCGATCCAACAACATGCCTATTGAGTGAACCCTGAAAAGAGAGAGAAGCTCTGCAGTGAGGTGGAAAGTTACTACGGATATTGCAGGAGTTTCCTCTTGAAATCAGACATGTCCGTGGTGAGAACAACCTGGTTGCTGATTGTCTCAAGGGGGGCAGTCAAAATGTTTTGTGTTTTGCGTTTAGCCAGTGCGTTGCCATGGATCACAATTTATTTTGACTGCACGGTTTTCCGTATTGGAGATGAGTTTTGTTTGGGCTCGTTCCAAGGGGACGAGAGTTCTAGAAGCAAGTGAGTTTTAGGAAGACGAGAGTTCTAGAAGCTAGTGAGTTTTAGGAAGACGAGAGTTCTAGAAGTTATAGAAAGAAAAATCTTTGTGGGAATAATAAAAAATACATATTGTTTTTAATTGTTGTTTGCCAGTAGACAGACACCGTGTTTATATTGGTGACGGTGAAGCATTGTAGTTGATTATAATGTGAAATGGAAGTTGTTTTCTGTTGTTGGTGAGCAAACTCTTAAGGTGTTAGTTAGTCTTTGGTTTTTCCATTTATGTTTTGAGGTTGGACTTTAGCTCGTTAGCACGTTGGGAGCACTGATTGGTGTCACCTCGTTAGTCAGTATGTGTTACACCTGTGCTGGCTTGTCCATCTCGTTAGTGGGAAGGTGTTTCACCTGAGCTGGTCCAGGATCTATTTAAGAGTGTCTGGCCCAGTGCCCCATTTGTCTTGATAGATGTGGAGAGTCAACACCTTTAGTTGCGCCACCTTTTTGGTTTGGTTCCTGTCTTTAAGTTTGTTGTGGGTTTTTCTTTTGTTTGCCTCTTCTTGGGCATATTTAGTGGGTCTCATGGTGGGTGTCTTTTATGTCCCAGTTGTTGTTACTAGTCAACTTTCAGTGGACACCCCCATAGTGTCTTTCAGAGCCCCTCCTAAAAAACAAGCTTATATTTTGGGTTGGATATTGCATCCAATTAGTGTTTTAATCAATGGCATTTCCTTAGAATGCTCATTGGTCTTTCAGTTGTTAATCTTCTGTTTTTTTAATCCTGTTATTTTTGTGTACTAAATATTTCTGTTTATTTTCATTGTTTTCTCCTGTGAAGCCATTGTGTTGCATCCATGTCTGAAATGTGCTGTATAAATAAAGCTTGATTTGATTTTAACAAATGAACGACCAATCAACAGACTCTTGGTCCATCTTAGTATGAAAATCAGTATCAATCCCACTTTTCAAGCCTGCTGAAGGCGTGGTGGAGTGGTAAACACCACCCCCGGCTCTACCAGGGGCTTGAGGTGGTCTCCCACAGCTCTGCTGGTGGAGTGGTAAACACCACCCCCGGCTCTACCAGGGGCTTGAGGTGGTCTCCCACAGCTCTGCTGGTGGAGTGGTAAACACCACACCCGGCTCTACCAGGGGCTTGAGGTGGTCTCCCACAGCTCTGCTGGTGGAGTGGTAAACACCACACACGGCTCTACCAGGGGCTTGAGGTGGTCTCCCACAGCTCTGCTTATGTCATGTTCTGTGGCCTTGCCGTTAGTTTATTTTTCATAGCCGATCATTGAGTATCTCTACCGCTCCTGCTGTCTCTAGAGAGTTGAAAACAGCAGGTCTGGGACAGGTAGCACGTCCGGTGAACAGGTCAGGTTTCCATAGCCGCAGGCAGAACAGTTGAAACTGGAGCAGCAGCACGGCCAGGGGACAGCAAGGAGTCATCATGCCAGGTAGTCCTGAGGCATGGTCCTAGGGCTCAGGTACTCCGAGAGAGAGAAAGAAAGAGAGAATTAGAGAGAGCATACTTAAATTCACCCAGGACACCGGATAAGACAGGAGAAATAGTCCAGATATAACAGACTGACCCTAGCCCCCCGACACAAACTACTGCAGCATCAATACCAGAGGCTGAGACAAGAGGATTCAGGAGACACTGTGGCCCCATCCGATGATATCCCCCAGACAGGGCCAAACAGGCAGGATATAACTCCACCCACTTTGCCAAAGCACAGCCCCCACACCACTAGAGGGATATCTTCAACCACAAACTTACCATCCTGAGACAAGGCCGAGTATAGCCCACAAAGATCTCCACCACAGCACAACCCAAGGGGGGGCGCTAACCCAGACAGGAAGATCACGTCAGTGACTGAAACCACTCAAGTGACGCACCCCTCCTAGGGACGGCATGGAAGAGCACCAGTAAGCCAGTGACTCATATATATATATATAAATATATGGACAAGCGGCATAGACAGATACAGTAGAATAGGATAGAATACAGTATATACATATGAGATGAGTAATACATAGACTAAGATACAGTAGAATAGGATAGAATACAGTATATACATATGAGATGAGTAATGCATAGACTAAGATACAGTAGAATAGGATAGAATACAGTATATACATATGAGATGAGTAATGCCAGATATGTAAACATGCAGGAGATCCATGAAGGAAAGATAGTGATGGTGCTCAGTGACGTTGTTGCAAATGGTGGGTAAAATGGTAAAACGTTTGAGTTCATTCTGTCCATTATTACATCATTACATCAAGTGTTCCAATGGTAAAACGTTTGAGTTCATTTTGTCCATTATTACATCATTACATCAAGTGTTCCAATGGTAAAACGTTTGAGTTCATTGTGACATGGTCACTTTGCCTTCTGTTTATTGCCACGTTGGGATGCAACCTTTGTTTGTTGTCATTTTTTAATTTTTTTTTATCATTTTACCCCCGTTTTTTCTCCCCAATTTCGATCTTGTCTCATCGCTGCAACTCCCCAATGGGCTCAGGAGGCGAAGGTCGAGTCATGCGTCCTCTGAAATATGACCCGTCAAACCGCGCTTCTTAACACCCGCCCGCTTAACCCGGAAGCCAGCTGCACCAATGTGTAGGAGGAAACACCGGGCGACGCTTGGCCAATTGTGTGCCGCCCTATGGAACTCCCGATCACGGCAGGTTGTGGTACAGCCCGGGATCGAACCCAGGTGACGCCTCTAGTGACGCCTCTAGCACTGCCATGCAGTACCTTAGACCGCTGCACCACTCGGGTCTATAGTGACGCCTCTAACACTGTGATCTAGTACCTTAGACTGCTGCACCACTCGGGTCTATCGTGACGCCTCTAACACTGTGATACAGTACCTTAGATCGCTCTGCCACTCAGGCATAACTTTTTTTAACCAATTCTGATGGTTGTTAAAAGTGGAATTTTGACATTATTACCGTTATATCAACACACTTAACACTCCCAACACCCCCAACTATAATTCTCTTTGGCACCGTAGACTTCTAGTGACCACTTGATTCCATGTGACCAAACATTTCATGTGACCGAATTCTCCGGTTGGAACATTATTGATGTTTTATGTTAAAAACATCCTAAAGATTGATTCCATACACCGTTTGACATGTTTCTAAAGGACTGTAACGGAACTTCTCGAGTTTTTGTCTGGACGAAGTGCCTGCGCCTCATGAAGAAGATGGATTACTGGGCTGAACACGCTAACAACAAGTGGCTATTTGGACATATGAGTGTTTTCTATCCAATACTACTAATAATATGCATATATTATTGGGGGGCGCTCATCCCACATTGATCACAGCTATAAGGTTTCTCTCCTGTGTGTGTTCTTCTATGACCTACTGAAGAGATAAGTCTTCAGTAAAGACTTAAAGGTTGAGACCGAGTCTGCGTCTCTCACATGGGTAGGCAGACCGTTCCATAAAAATGGAGATCTATAGGAGAAAGCCTTGCCTCCCGCTGTTTGCTTAGAAATTCTAGGGACAATTAGGAGGCCTGCGTCTTGTGACCGTAGCGTACGTATAGGTATGTACGGCAGGACCAACTCGGAAAGATAGGTAGGAGCAAGCCCATGTAACGCTTTATAGGTTAACAGTAAAACCTTGAAATCAGCCCTTGCCTTAACAGGAAGCCAGTGTAGGGAAGCTAGCACTGGAGTAATATGATCAAATTTCTTGGTTCTAGTCAGGATTCTAGCAGCCGTATTTAGCACTAACTGAAGTTTATTTAGTGCTTTATCCAGGTAGCCGGAAAATAGAGCATTGCAGTAGTCTAACCTAGAAGTAACAAATGCATGGATACATTTTTCTGCGTCTTTTTATAATTTGATCATTTTATATTGTATAATTATAATCCAAAGTAGTGTGAAATGCACTCATAAGCAAC
Organism: Salvelinus namaycush; assembly: GCF_016432855.1. NCBI lineage: Eukaryota > Metazoa > Chordata > Actinopteri > Salmoniformes > Salmonidae > Salvelinus > Salvelinus namaycush. Next base: position 29,809 of record NW_024059563.1, on the reverse strand, counting down.
CTGGAAATGGAGTTTACTCCCATGAGTTTTCCCCTATTCACATTCAGAATACATTGTGAAAAACTAAAAGCTTTGCTCACCATTTTTGCTCCAGGCAGATATACTACATCCATAACTAGTGGTTTCCTCATTAGCAGATATACTACATCCATAACTAGTGGTTTCCTCATGACCAGATATACTACATCCATAACTAGTGGTTTCCTCATTAGCAGATATACTACATCCATAACTAGTGGTTTCCTCATTACCAGATATACTACATCCATAACTAGTGGTTTCCTCATTACCAGATATACTACATCCATAACTAGTGGTTTCCTCATTAGCAGGGAGGAGTTTCTACAACCAAATTGCATGTGCATCGCCCTCGTGCCGCAATTTTATTAAACACAGAAAGGGGCTTATATTGGAGACCAAAAGTCGTCTGGCACACTGCTTAGAGTTTCAACAACATGAATAACTTATTTCTAGTCTACAATCATCGATGTTACTACTAAAATATGACTATTCTTGCTCATTTTAAGACAATTGTAAAATAATTTTAACATTCATTACAGACGTCAATTGTTGTACAACATCATGGCTACGCTGTTGGCATCACCTTTTACAGTGGATTTCCACTGTTGTGGGCCTTTAATTATCTGACTTTGATGTTCACACAGGAGAGATACGGGACTATCGTGAATCCTCTGGGGAGCCTCAACAACCTCATGATGCTGACGAGGCAGAGAAGAGTCTCTCCAGATCAGAACACCTCAAGAAACACCTGCAGAGACCCACAGGGAGGAGAACTCACTGCCGCTCTGACTGGGAAGAGATTCACCTCATCAGGCATTACAATTCATCAGAGAACACACACAGGAGAGAAATCGTATAGCTGTGGGCAATGTGAGAAGAGTTTTAGTCGATTTGGCCATCTGACATTACACCAGAGAACACACACAGGAGAGAAACCTTATAGATGTGCTCAATGTGGGAGGAGTTTTGGTAGATCTGGCCAGCTGACATCACACCAGAGAATACATACAGGAGAGAAATCTTATAGCTGTGATCAATGTGGGAAGAGTTTTGGTGCATCTTGCTATCTGACAGTGCACCAGAGAATACACACAGGAGAGAAACCTTATAGCTGTGGTCAATGTGGGAAGAGTTTTGGTAGATCTGGCCAGCTGACATCACACCAGAGAATACACACAGGAGAGAAACCTTATAGCTGTGATCAATGTGGGAAGAGATGTACTACATCATACTCTCTGACTGTACACCAGAGAAAACACACAGGAGAGAAACCTTATAGCTGTGGTCAATGTGGGAAGAGTTTTGTTCAATCTGGCTCTCTGACTGTACACCAGAGAACACACACACACAACACACAGGAGAGAAACCTTTTAGCTGTGGTCAATGTGGGAAGAGTTTTGGTAGATCTGGCCAGCTGACATCACACCAGAGAATACACACAGGAGAGAAACCTTATATCTGTGCTCAATGTGGGAATAGTTTTACTACATCAAGCAATCTGACTTCACACCAGAGAACACACACAGGAGAGAAACCTCATAGTTGTGATCAATGTGGGAAGAGTTTTACGACATCAAGCAATCTGACTTCACACCAGAGAACACACACAGGAGAGAAACCTTATAGCTGTGATCAATGTGGGATGAGTTTTACTATATCTAGCTCTCTGACTTCACACCAGAGAACACACACAGGAGAGAAGCCTTATAGCTGTGATCAATGTGAGAAGAGTTTTACTACATCTTGCTATCTGACTGTACACCAGAGAACACACACAGGAGAGAAGCCTTATATCTGTGATCAATGTGGGAAGAGTTTTCCTACATCTAGCCAGCTGACTTCACACCAGAGAACACACACAGGAGAGAAACCTTATATCTGTGATCAATGTGGGATGAGTTTTACTACATCAAGCCATCTGACTGTACACCAGAGAACACACACAGGAGAGAAACCTTATAGTTGTAATCATTGTGAGAAGAGGTTTCCTACATCTAGCCAGCTGACTTCACACCAGAGAACACACACAGGAGAGAAACCTCATAGCTGTGATCAATGTGACAAGAGATACTCTGATAAAAGATATCTGATCAAACATCAGAAAATACATGAAGAAGTTGTTTCATGATATCAATGAAATAATGTCACAATGTAGAATGTTTTAACATTGTAGTATGAGTATTTTAATGATGTCACAATGTAGAATGTTTTAACATTGTAGTAGGAGTATTTTAATGATGTCACAATGTAGAATGTTTTAACATTGTAGAAGGAGTATTTTAATGATGTTCTACCTTTTCCTTTGCCCTGTTCAATTGATTGCAGCATGATATGGATATTAGCCTCAGGGGAAAATCCAGGCTCTGAATTGAAAGAGTATTATTTTACAAAAAGTGACTAACAAAAAAATAGCTGTGTTTACACTTACTGCGTTGGTGACACACTTTAATCAAAATGCAGCACTTCCAAATGTAGCTAGCTGTTTTCTACAAGTTGAAAAGGCTGCTTGTTTAAAAATATACATGTAAGATGATAATTGTTGCAGATGTTTGTGTATATACACACATGAAAGCAGTATAATAAATTGGTCTATAATCAATTTTATTAACAATCTGACATCACTCCAGTATTTCTTTACAACATTCAAATTCTAATTGTCTTTATTCCACTACTGAAGAAGCATGACTCAAATCACCTCATATTTCAAACATCCAGCCTGACAAAAGATACATGTTTTATTATTCCATGCCTCACCATTAAGTGAAGTATTGCCAATACATATTAACAAAGGGGTGTACATTTGGTTTTGATTTTCATATTTACAATTATGTAACATTTAGTAATCATAATTATTTATGCAACCAGCTGACCATTTTTGGGTACAATTATATTGACAATGTTGCCCTGCTTTTAGAATATCAGGGTTCATTCTCAGATGTGCTAACCCAAATGCATGACATTGGGGACTGGGCCCTGATCCAACAACATGCCTATCGAGTGAACCCTCAAAAGAGAGATAGAAGTAAGGTGGAAAGTTACTACGGATATTGCAGGAGTTGGTTGCTGATTGTATTAAGGGTGGGCAGTCAACAAGTTTTGCTTTTAGCCAGTGCGTTGCCATGGATCACAATTTATTTTGACTGCACGTTTTCCGTATTGGAGATGAGTTTTGTTTGGGCTCGTTCCAAGGGGACGAGAGTTCTAGAAGCTAGTGGGTTTTAGGATTCTATTTAAAGAGAAATGATTTAAAAAATAATACGATGATATATTATTTAGAAATACTTGTTTTTTCTTGTTTTTAATTGTTGACAGCCAGCAGACACTATGTTTATATTGTAGAAGTATTGTAGTTGATTATGTGAAAGTTTTCTGTTGGGGGTGATCAAACTTGTCCAACAAAAATATAGGATATATTTGTCTTAAGGGGGGAGGAGTTACAGGCTTTGGTTTTTCCATTTATGTTTTGAGGTTGGACTTTAGCTCGTATAGCTCGTTAGCACGTATAGCTCGTTAGCACGTATAGCTCGTTAGCACGTATAGCTCGTTAGCACGTATAGCTCGTTAGCACGTATAGCTCGTTAGCACGTATAGCTCGTTAGCACGTATAGCTCGTTAGCACGTATAGCTCGTTAGCACGTATAGCTCGTTAGCACGTATAGCTCGTTAGCACGTAGGACGCACTGATTGGTGTCACCTCGTTAGTCAGTATGTGTTACACCTGTGCTGGCTTGTCCATCTCGTTAATGGGAAGGTGTTTCACCTGAGCTGGTCCAGGTTCTATTTAAGAGTGTCTGGCCCAGTGCTCCAGTTGTCTTGATAGATGTGGAGAGTCAACACCTTTAGTTGCTCCACTTCCAGTCTTTTGATGTGGGATTTTCTTTTGTTGGCATTTCCTTAGGGTGCTCATTAGTCTTTCAGTTGTTAGTCTTCTGTATGTTGTGTACTAAATATTTCTGTTTACTTTCATTTTTTTATTTGTGTCAGACAGTGCTGAAAGTCTACATCAGCTACATCCGATCCTTCTTTCAGTACGTTAACAACGTATCTGGACTGACATCAACCAGCAATAGACAGTCAACCATTGGCCAGAAGTTCATTAACAGAGCCACTCACAACCCATCACTGAAGGAAGCCGTGGGACAAATGGACCACAGATACACCGTAATGCTGAAACTGGCGTAGAAGGGGGAAAAGGAGGAAAAATAAATAAATAAATAAAATACTAAAAATTGTGTGTTTGAAAGTGTGTAGATATATGTGAATGCTCCTTAGCACCCCCACCCCTCTCCCCCCGCACAGTTGTGAGCTATAATTTTAATGAAGTTAAATTTTTTAAATTCTTTTTAAACACCATAAACTAGGGAAAAGAAAAAGTTGGCTCTAATCTATGCCTGTTGGACCACACCCTCTTTCCTTGCTCCTGGCCTGCCCTGCCTCTTCCACCAATCCATTTGTTTCTTATGGACAGAGAAGAGCAGAAGCTCTGAGCTGTCCGATCTGGTCCATTGTTTACTACTGGCTCCAGTTGTCTTGATAGATGTGGAGAGTCAACACCTTTAGTTGCGCTACCTTTTTGGTTTGCTTCCTGTCTTTAAATTTGGTGTGGGTTTTTCTTTTGTTTGTCTCTTCTTGCGCAGATTTAGTGGGTCTCATGGTGGGTATCTTTTAGGTCCCAGTTGTTACTAGTCAACTTTCAGTGGACACCCCTATAGTGTCTATCAGAACCCCTCCTAAAAAACAATCCTATATTTTGGGTTGGATATTGCATCCAATTAATATTTTAATCAATGGAATTTCCTTAGAATGTTCATTAGTCTTTCAGTTGTTAGTCTTCTGTTTGATGTGTACTAAATATTTCTGTTTATTTCATTTTTTCCCCCCTTGTGAAGCCATTCTGTTGAATCCATGTCTGAAATGTGCTGTATAAATAAAGCTTGATTTGATTTCAACAAATGAACCCAATGACCAATCAACAGACTCTTGGTCCCTCTTAGTATGAAAAACTGTATCACTTTTCCAGTCTGCTGAAGGCGTGGTGGAGTGGTAAACACCACCCCCGGCTCTACCAGGGGCTTGAGGTGGTCTCCCACAGCTCTGCTTATGTCATGTTCTGTGGCCTTGCTGTTCCATTTCTTCACTGCCCCTGCAACACAGAAATAAACGCATTTCGTAATATTACATAAAACATTAAAAGTAATGTATTTGGAACATATTTGGACTTAGTAGGGTAGGGCGTCATCTGATCACTCCAAGCTGCATTCGGTTCAGATCTACCAGGATGGGCCTTGACATAGTCTGGATGCAGTCAGGCCACTGAATATGCATCAGCAATGTAAAGAGATGGGGTGAATGAGTGGGGGAAAGTACATTTGACATAAAATACCTTCATAATATCAAAGAACAAAAGTGTGTGCCTGAGGGGAAATTAACTTTCATACAGCCAAAAGGGGTGAGAAATTACACCAATATCAGTGGACAATTTGCACTAATGTAAATAAATATAGATGATGGAACCTATTCCCTTTTGCTGACGTGATGAACCACTAAGGGGACACAAATATTTACCATCTAAACCATGTGTGACCTCTCTCCTCTCTGGCTGTAGAAGTGTTCTTCCTAACCAGTCCCTCAACAGCTCTCTGACTGAGCTCCATCCTCACTTGGTCTTCAGAGGAGAGGAAGGCTGAGGAGGGATGGAAGGATGACTGGATCAGTCAGTCAATAAAGTGTAGAGCTGCTGTCTGACAAAATCACTATTTTCATAGTTCATTAAAGTAAATAAGGATTTATGACTGCTGAATACCAACTATCAATCACTTAGATCATGTATTTTCAGGTAGAGATACATCCTTGGGACGTTCCTAGCCCATTGAAGTTGACATTTACTGTATTGGAGCAGCTGACTGAACAGTTCAACGTCAGTTCACCGTCTCACCTCATACTGTATTGGAGCAGCAGCTGACTACCCGGTTCAACATCAGTTCACCGTCTCACCTCATACTGTATTGGAGCAGCAGCAGCTGACTGCCCGGTTCAACATCAGTTCACCGTCTCACCTCATACTGTATTGGAGCAGCAGCAGCTGACTTGATCGTTGATGCTAATCATCATGTTTTGAATCTGAGAGTAAATAGAGCCGACTACAACTCTAAAAATGAAGGGTTCAACTGGAGTTGTTCTCAGATCCCCTAAGAACCGTAGGGTTCTTGGTCAATGAAAAACAGCCCCAAAAGGTTCTTCAAAGAACTTGTTAGAAGGTGGGTTCATCGAGGAACCTCCGTTGTTGCTGGACTTCTTCCGGGAACTTCGCAATTACAACTGAAAACGATGGTGACAAGTTTGGATGTGACAACAGTTAAAATGATTGGGTTGATGTTTGGCTCTGAATATGTCTCGAAATAATTTATATAATAATATAACATACTAATAATGAATAACGAAGACAATGATGGTTTTCTGTGAATAGCTTCCATAACGTTACTATAGTTAATTACCGTAAATATTAGAAAGCCGGGTTTGACCGTCGGCGTTGTATGAGCTACAGTACAGTACCGTTATCTAGCTAGCTAACGTTATGTCCTAACTAGGCACAACTAGGTTTGGATTATTTCCCTCAACTATATTCTTTCCCATATATTGTATATCGTTTTCATAAAGCCAACATGGCTTTACACACATTAACGTAAGTTTCCAATCTAGAGCAGTTCTCACTTTTGTGATAATGAACTAGCTAACGTTAACTAACTAACTAACTAACTAACTAACTAAGGACGGTGACCTGTCCAGACGAGATGTTACAACGAACTGAATCGTCAATGGAGGTCTTCCTCTTTATATAACCTGCTACAGCATGCAATACTATTAACTCACAAGGGGGCATAACGTTACATGGACAATACTATCCCATTTTGGAAACGTTACATGGACAATACTATCCCATTTTGGAAACGTTACATGGACAATACTATCCCATTTTGGAAACGTTACATGTACAATACTATCCCATTTTGGAAACTTTACATGTACAATACTATCCCATTTTGGAAACGTTACATGTACAATACTATCCCATTTTGGAAACGTTACATGTCCGCCCCCTTGTGGAGGGAAATTAATATCTTAGATGGTAGCTGTAGATGGGATTCAAATGCATAATGGTATTAATACAGTGTCTAGACTACCTCTTTTGTATAAATGCCCTTCAGAATCCAAACACAGTATTGCCACGCAGCAAAATGTTGCGTATAATCTTTCAAGTCAGCCTGATAAAATATTGAACAATTTGTGAACAAAGATATCTTGAAATGTGATATTAGGCCTGTATGGCAGTACTGTTACTGTATGGCAGTACTGTATTGGCTAGTGCTTCTCCAATATGTTCTTCTATTTTACATTATATTGTATGTCGATGCCATTTATCTTTCAATATTCATTTAATATATATATTTAAATGCTTGTAAGACTATTCTTTGACACATTTTCTATTCCTTTGAAATTCTTATAGGACAGAACATGGACACAATGCAATTGGGATCAAGAAGAAGGTACAGATATGTTGTAGGACAGCTGCATTTGAAGTGTACATTTAACCTACATAGCAGTCAATACAAACTGACATCTATTAGCATACAAATGTGTGCAAATTATCTTTTCAGATGTTCTCAGAAATGAATCAAGTCCATGGAATGGATATAGACATAAAGATAATTCAAGGACTATCAGAGGTAGAGAGGCGAGGCAGGGGTGAGGACATCATCCTGCTATTTTGACAGTCCCTGAAGGACAATACAGAAGAGGTATTTGCTCTTATTCCTTCCCTTTCTCTAATGTATTTTGTAATAAAATTAGCAACTGTAGTAATATAATTGCTTTACTTTACTAGGACTGGAGACCACAGCAGCGATCCTGCTCTTGCCCAACCTCTTCAATGAGGACCCGAGTGGCCTTTATGTCCGTGACAAGGTATGCCTATGCACCAATCATCTGTTTCTTCATAAACATAGGTGTGCATGCTGATATAAAACTACAGCTGAACATTTGTTATGTTCTTTGTTAATTGTATGTGTTTTAATCTTTTCTTACTTTTGTTGACACAGATTTCACCGCTCTTCACTCCTTTACTGCACATCGGCGGAAATCCATTTCACCATGAGAGTGAAATCCCGCTGGCCTTTGATGAGGAGAACATCCACGCCCTCGAGGACGTCCCCATGGGACATGGGGCTCTGCTAGGGCTGTATTTTCTATTTTCCCTTAAATTTCCCCAAAATGTCAGAAAAACACTTATGTTGTTAAGTTACTGTGTTCTGGGGAGAAGATAAGTTGGTGTGAAGTTACCAGGGCCGGTCATAAAGATGGCAAACTTCCTAACATAAATAAGTGGATACGATATACACACTAAAGCTGAAAAATCTGTATTTAGCATCAAGTCTACAATATTGATAGTTTACCTATGATTCATTTTTAATGTATGTTGTTTTTATTGTACATCATTATTTATATATTTTTTAAATGTCATGAAAAGCACTATACAAAGTAAATGTATTATTTATTAAGGTCTGACATGTCTTCAGAAATGTTGCAATTTTAAAATGTGTTTTGTTTGGTAAATTGTTTGGTAAATATTAATTCACATTTGTGGTACCACTAAATAAACAATTAATTATTTAAATCAATATTGTTATTAAAATATGTTTTTGTAATGCAGGGAGGGTGGACAGGGAGTTTAAAAAATGAACCCCAAAAGGTTCTTTGAGGAACCATGATAAGGGGTTCTTCAATGAACTTATACGGGTTCCCACAAAAGGTTCTTTGAATAACTTTTAGGGGTTCCCCCACAGTTTCAATTTGAAAACCCCCAAAGGATACCCCAGGAACCTTTACTTTTCAGAGTGTATATTGATAAAAGTTACCTTGTCCGAGAGACATTTACATAGTTATACACAGCCCCTTTAGGGATGACTATTTTAGGGCAAAATAGCGGCCACAACAGACAGACCTGATATTGCCCATAATTCGACGTCCTTGGACGTCACGTGCTGAGTGGGTATGACCAAATTATTCTATTTAGCTGCACTTTGCAGTACATTTTTACACTATAATAAATGTTTCTGATGCCACATCGCCCGTTTTCAAAGGGAGTCGTTGGTTTTTAGATGCAGTCGCTATTTAGCTTTTTGTCTGAAAGTATTTTCTCAACTGCGATACCAACTCCAGTCAGCAGATGGCGATGTGCGTATTTCAGGTGATTCTGCCACTGTGACGTATAATCTAGTGGACGGGACACTTCTTCAACATCAACAGCTAATCAGCCACATTGTTTCACTCTAACTTGCTAGGTTTAATTAATAAATCTAGCAACTCCTCTCATACTGGGAATAATTACAGGTGCACCTTACTAGCTTATACTATATCATACATGGTCTTAACTAGTAAACACAGATTCCAGTTTTCATCCAGTTCACACAGATAGCTGGCTAAGCCCTCTTCACACCTCCAAGGTGCCCCCCTCACACAGGAATACACACTTTTCCTTTTTTTAAACTACGTTCGAGATGTGGTATCCACTCGGCTCACTGCCTCTCAGATCAAAGGTGGGTCCATCTGCTCCGTTCCCGAAGTGTGGTTTCCCTGAGATCCCAAGTGCACGATTTACCCAGATCGTCAGAAGCGGTCACCAAGTGAAGATTCACATCCCCATCACCAAATGTGGTTGTTAAGTTCTTTAATATCAAATGAGGAGTCAAACTTATCACACAAGTCAGAGTTATTCTTAAACTAAATCTTTATTCACTTATTAATAAGGGAGCAGGTCAATACAACACACACATATAAAGTGAATCAATTGAGTGCTCTACGATAATGATGGCTGGTTGACGAATCACCCCCAGAAGATTCATTGAGAGCCATGAGACAAAAGTACAAAGGTCTTTTATAGCCAAGATACACCCCTTTCAACCTACATGACAAACAACAGATGTATAGAACGGGTCACAAGGTTAAGATTTGTATAAAAGATACTTATAATTCACAGCAGACAGTATCTGCTGTAAAAACAGTACTCTTTGTGTAGAGACCAGGGTCTGGCCCTGGGGTCATCTCTCCCTGGTACCATATAGAACAGAAACATTAACTCATGCTCTGAAATGCGGTCTCTTCAGGTTTTATCACCCAAAAGACATTGTAAATCTCCTGTCAGTGTTTTCTCCCAGAGGCCTATCCTCAGTAGAACACAGACACAATAGTTCTAAGAACCATCTATTCTGTTGCATAAAACAACCATTTGATGCAATAAAAGTATTATAACATAATGTTGCAGTTTTGCTCTCAGTGTCCACTGAAAGTTGACTAGTAACAACAACTGGGACCTAAAAGACACCCACCATGAGACCCACTAAATCTGCCCAAGAAGAGGCAAACAAAAGAAAAACCCACACCAAACTTAAAGACAGGAAGTCTCAGTCCCCAATGCTCTAGTACATTTGGGTTGGCACATCTGAACATGAACCCTGATATTCTACGTCAATTTTATACCCGAAAATTGTCAGTTGATTGCATAAATAATTATGATTACTAAATGTCACATGAATTGGAAATAGGAAATATCAAAACCAAATGTTTGTTAATATGTTTTGTATGTATAATATAGAACATAAAGTAATATGTATAAATCACTGATATCGATTAGGGGGGAAATCAGGATGTACGTGATGTTGAAACGAACACAACTAAAAAATAGTCAGGAATAGTCTTATTTTCAACGTCTTTTGAATGACATTTTGAAACACAACTAAAAAACACATGGAAATGGGAGATACATTTTAGCTCACTGGTTAGAGGACAACCTGCAGAAGACAGTTAGCTACATTTTGGAGTGATGCATTTAAATTTAGGGGTCACTAAACAAAGGAACCCAACACTTATTTGTCATCACCCATCGATATCACGTTGAAACAATTGTGCTAGAGGAGGGAGATGAGGTTGGATGTCCTGTTAAAAATGACAGCTGAAAAACCACACGGAATCTGGGAATAATGTGTACATCACTGGTTAGAGGACAACTTGTAGAAAACAGCTCGCTACATTTTGAGGTGTTGCATTTTGATTCAAGTGGGTCACCAACATGGTGTAACAGCTATTTTTGTGTTAGTCACTTTTTGTTAAATCACATAAATAGTACTCTTTCAATTCAGAGCCTGGATTTTTCCTGAGGCTAATATCCATATTACGCTGAAATCAATTGAATGGGGCAAACGTTTAGGGTTCTACATTGTGAAACTCATTAAAATACTCCTTCTACAATGTTAAAACATTCTACATTGTGACATCATTAAAATACTCCTACTACAATGTTAAAACATTCTACATTGTGACATTATTTCATTGATATCATGAAACAACCCCATGTATTTTCTGATGTTTGATCAGATATCTTTTATCATAGTATCTCTTGTCACACAAATCACAGATATGAGGTTTCTCTCCTGTGTGTGTTCTCTGGTGTATAGTCAGAGTTCTAGATGCACCAAAACTCTTCCCACATTGACCACAGCTATAAGGTTTCTCTCCTGTGTGTGTTCTCTGGTGTAGAGTCAGAGTTCTAGATGCACCAAAACTCTTCCCACATTGACCACAGCTATAAGGTTTCTCTCCTGTGTGTATTCTCTGGTGTAGAATCAGAGTGCTAGATGCACCAAAACTCTTCCCACATTGACCACAGCTATAAGGTTTCTCTCCTGTGTGTATTCTCTGGTGTAGAGTCAGAGTGCTAGATGCACCAAAACTCTTCCCACATTGACCACAGCTATAAGGTTTCTCTCCTGTGTGTATTCTCTGGTGTAGAGTCAGGTTGGTTGACTGAGTAAAACTCTTCCCACATTGACCACAGCTATAAGGTTTCTCTCCTGTGTGTGTTCTCTGGTGTAATGTCAGCTGGATAGATGTTGTAAAACTCTTCCCACATTGATCACAGCTATAAGGTTTCTCTCCTGTGTGTGTTCTCTGGTGTAATGTCAGCTGGATAGATGTTGTAAAACTCTTCCCACATTGACCACAGCTATAAGGTTTCTCTCCTGTGTGTGTTCTCTGGTGTACAGTCAGACTGCTAGATGTAGTAAAACTCTCCCCACATTGATCACAGCTGTAAGGTCTCTCTCCTGTGTGTGTTCTCTGGTGTACAGTCAGATTGCTAGATGTAGTACATCTCTTCCCACATTTCCCACAGCTATAAGGTTTCTCTCCTGTGTGGATTCTCTGATGAATTTTAATGTCTGATGAGGAGGTGAATCTCTTCCCACAGTCAGAGCAGCAATGAGTTCTCCTCCCTGTGGATCTCTGCAGGTGTTTCTTGAGGTGTTCTGATGTGGAGAGACTCTTCTCTGCCTCGTCAGCATCATGAGGTTGTTGAGGCTCCCCAGAGGATCCACGATGGTCCCTTATCTCTCCTGTGTGAACAACAAAGTCAGACAGATGATTAAAGTCCCACAACAGCGGTAATCCACTATAAAAGGTGATGCCAACAGCGTAGCCATGATGTTGTACAGCAATTGACGTCTGTAATGAATGTTAACATTATTTAACAATCGTCTTAAAATGAGCAAGAATAGTCATAGTTTGTCTTGCTTTCACATTAGTAGTAACATCAATGATTGTAGGCTAGAAATAAGTTATTCATGTTGTTGAAACTCTAAGCAGTGTGCCAGATGACTTTTGGTCTCCAATATAGGCCCCTTTCTGTGTTTGCTAAAATTGCAGCACGAGGGCAAAGCACATATTATTTGATTGTAGAAACTCCTCCCTGCTAATGAGGAAACCACTAGTTATGGATGTAGTATAAATGGTAATGAGGAAACCACTAGTTATGGATGTAGTATATCTGGTAATGAGGAAACCACTAGTTATGGATGTAGTATATCTGGTAATGAGGAAACCGATAGTTATGGATGTAGTATATCTGGTAATGAGGAAACCACTAGTTATGGATGTAGTATATCTGCTAATGAGGAAACCGCTAGTTATGGATGTAGTATATCTGGTAATGAGCAAACCACTAGTTATGGATGTAGTATATCTGGTAATGAGGAAACCACTAGTTATGGATGTAGTATATCTGGTAATGAGGAAACCACTAGTTATGGATGTAGTATATCTGCTAATGAGGAAACCACTAGTTATGGATGTAGAATATCTGCTAATGAGGAAACCACTAGTTATGGATGTAGTATATCTGGTAATGAGGAAACCACTAGTTATGGATGTAGTATATCTGGTAATGAGGAAACCACTAGTTATGGATGTAGTATATCTGGTAATGAGGAAACCACTAGTTATGGATGTAGTATATCTGGTAATGAGGAAACCACTAGTTATGGATGTAGTATATCTGGTAATGAGGAAACCACTAGTTATGGATGTAGTATATCTGCTAACGAGGAAACCACTAGTTATGGATGTAGTATATCTGGTAATGAGGAAACCACTAGTTATGGATGTAGTATATCTGGTAATGAGGAAACCACTAGTTATGGATGTAGTATATCTGCTAATGAGGAAACCACTAGTTATGGATGTAGTATATCTGGTAATGAGGAAACCACTAGTTATGGATGTAGTATATCTGGTAATGAGGAAACCACTAGTTATGGATGTAGTATATCTGCTAATGAGGAAACCACTAGTTATGGATGTAGTATATCTGGTAATGAGGAAACCACTAGTTATGGATGTAGTATATCTGGTAATGAGGAAACCACTAGTTATGGATGTAGTATATCTGGTAATGAGGAAACCACCAGTTATGGATGTAGTATATCTGGTAATGAGGAAACCGCTAGTTATGGATGTAGTATATCTGGTAATGAGGAAACCGCTAGTTATGGATGTAGTATATCTGGTAATGAGGAAACCACTAGTTATGGATGTAGTATATCTGCTAATGAGGAAACCGCTAGTTATGGATGTAGTATATCTGGTAATGAGCAAACCACTAGTTATGGATGTAGTATATCTGGTAATGAGGAAACCACTAGTTATGGATGTAGTATATCTGGTAATGAGGAAACCACTAGTTATGGATGTAGTATATCTGCTAATGAGGAAACCACTAGTTATGGATGTAGAATATCTGCTAATGAGGAAACCACTAGTTATGGATGTAGTATATCTGGTAATGAGGAAACCACTAGTTATGGATGTAGTATATCTGGTAATGAGGAAACCACTAGTTATGGATGTAGTATATCTGGTAATGAGGAAACCACTAGTTATGGATGTAGTATATCTGGTAATGAGGAAACCACTAGTTATGGATGTAGTATATCTGGTAATGAGGAAACCACTAGTTATGGATGTAGTATATCTGCTAACGAGGAAACCACTAGTTATGGATGTAGTATATCTGGTAATGAGGAAACCACTAGTTATGGATGTAGTATATCTGGTAATGAGGAAACCACTAGTTATGGATGTAGTATATCTGGTAATGAGGAAACCACTAGTTATGGATGTAGTATATCTGGTAATGAGGAAACCACTAGTTATGGATGTAGTATATCTGCTAATGAGGAAACCACTAGTTATGGATGTAGTATATCTGCTAATGAGGAAACCACTAGTTATGGATGTAGTATATCTGGTAATGAGGAAACCACTAGTTATGGATGTAGTATATCTGGTAATGAGGAAACCACTAGTTATGGATGTAGTATATCTGGTAATGAGGAAACCACCAGTTATGGATGTAGTATATCTGGTAATGAGGAAACCGCTAGTTATGGATGTAGTATATCTGGTAATGAGGAAACCGCTAGTTATGGATGTAGTATATCTGGTAATGAGGAAACCGCTAGTTATGGATGTAGTATATCTGCTAATGAGGAAACCGCTAGTTATGGATGTAGTATATCTGGTAATGAGGAAACCGCTAGTTATGGATGTAGTATATCTGGTAATGAGGAAACCACTAGTTATGGATGTAGTATATCTGGTTATGAGGAAACCACTAGTTATGGATGTAGTATATCTGGTAATGAGGAAACCACTAGTTATGGATGTAGTACATCTGGTAATGATGAAACCACTAGTTATGGATGTAGTATATCTGGTAATGAGGAAACCACTAGTTATGGATGTAGTATATCTGCTAACGAGGAAACCACTAGTTATGGATGTAGTATATCTGGTAGAGGAAACCACTAGTTATGGATGTAGTATATCTGGTAATGAGGAAACCACTAGTTATGGATGTAGTATATCTGCTAATGAGGAAACCACTAGTTATGGATGTAGTATATCTGGTAATGAGGAAACCACTAGTTATGGATGTAGTATATCTGGTAATGAGGAAACCACTAGTTATGGATGTAGTATATCTGCTAATGAGGAAACCACTAGTTATGGATGTAGTATATCTGGTAATGAGGAAACCACTAGTTATGGATGTAGTATATCTGGTAATGAGGAAACCACTAGTTATGGATGTAGTATATCTGGTAATGAGGAAACCACCAGTTATGGATGTAGTATATCTGGTAATGAGGAAACCGCTAGTTATGGATGTAGTATATCTGGTAATGAGGAAACCGCTAGTTATGGATGTAGTATATCTGCTAATGAGGAAACCGCTAGTTATGGATGTAGTATATCTGCTAATGAGGAAACCGCTAGTTATGGATGTAGTATATCTGGTAATGAGGAAACCGCTAGTTATGGATGTAGTATATCTGGTAATGAGGAAACCGCTAGTTATGGATGTAGTATATCTGGTAATGAGGAAACCGCTAGTTATGGATGTAGTATATCTGGTTATGAGGAAACCACTAGTTATGGATGTAGTATATCTGGTAATGAGGAAACCACTAGTTATGGATGTAGTATATCTGGTAATGAGGAAACCACTAGTTATGGATGTAGTATATCTGGTAATGAGGAAACCACTAGTTATGGATGTAGTATATCTGGTCATGAGGAAACCAGCTAGTTATGGATGTAGTATATCTGGTAATGAGGAAACCGCTAGTTATGGATGTAGTATATCTGGTAATGAGGAAACCGCTAGTTATGGATGTAGTATATCTGGTAATGAGGAAACCGCTAGTTATGGATGTAGTATATCTGGTAATGAGGAAACCACTAGTTATGGATGTAGTACATCTGGTAATGAGGAAACCACTAGTTATGGATGTAGTATATCTGGTAATGATGAAACCACTAGTTATGGATGTAGTATATCTGGTAATGAGGAAACCACTAGTTATGGATGTAGTATATCTGGTAATGAGGAAACCACTAGTTATGGATGTAGTATATCTGGTAATGAGGAAACCACTAGTTATGGATGTAGTACATCTGGTAATGATGAAACCACTAGTTATGGATGTAGTACATCTGGTAATGAGGAAACCACTAGTTATGGATGTAGTATATCTGGTAATGAGAAAACCACTAGTTATGGATGTAGTATATCTGGTAATGAGAAAACCACTAGTTATGGATGTAGTATATCTGGTAATGAGGAAACCACTAGTTATGGTTGTAGTATATCTGGTAATGAGGAAACCACTAGTTATGGATGTAGTATATTTGGTAATGAGGAAACCACTAGTTATGGATGTAGTATATCTGGTAATGAGGAAACCGATAGTTATGGATGTAGTATATCTGGTAATGAGGAAACCACTAGTTATGGATGTAGTATATCTGCTAATGAGGAAACCGCTAGTTATGGATGTAGTATATCTGGTAATGAGCAAACCGCTAGTTATGGATGTAGTATATCTGGTAATGAGGAAACCGCTAGTTATGGATGTAGTATATCTGGTAATGAGGAAACCACTAGTTATGGATGTAGTATATCTGCTAATGAGGAAACCACTAGTTATGGATGTAGAATATCTGCTAATGAGGAAACCACTAGTTATGGATGTAGTATATCTGGTAATGAGGAAACCACTAGTTATGGATGTAGTATATCTGGTAATGAGGAAACCACTAGTTATGGATGTAGTATATCTGGTAATGAGGAAACCACTAGTTATGGATGTAGTATATCTGGTAATGAGGAAACCACTAGTTATGGATGTAGTATATCTGGTAATGAGGAAACCACTAGTTATGGATGTAGTATATCTGGTAACGAGGAAACCACTAGTTATGGATGTAGTATATCTGGTAATGAGGAAACCACTAGTTATGGATGTAGTATATCTGGTAATGAGGAAACCACTAGTTATGGATGTAGTATATCTGGTAATGAGGAAACCACTAGTTATGGATGTAGTATATCTGGTAATGAGGAAACCACTAGTTATGGATGTAGTATATCTGCTAATGAGGAAACCACTAGTTATGGATGTAGTATATCTGCTAATGAGGAAACCACTAGTTATGGATGTAGTATATCTGCTAATGAGGAAACCACTAGTTATGGATGTAGTATATCTGGTAATGAGGAAACCACTAGTTATGGATGTAGTATATCTGCTAATGAGGAAACCACTAGTTATGGATGTAGTATATCTGGTAATGAGGAAACCACTAGTTATGGATGTAGTATATCTGGTAATGAGGAAACCACTAGTTATGGATGTAGTATATCTGGTAATGAGGAAACCGCTAGTTATGGATGTAGTATATCTGGTAATGAGGAAACCGCTAGTTATGGATGTAGTATATCTGGTAATGAGGAAACCGCTAGTTATGGATGTAGTATATCTGCTACTGAGGAAACCGCTAGTTATGGATGTAGTATATCTGGTAATGAGGAAACCGCTAGTTATGGATGTAGTATATCTGGTAATGAGGAAACCGCTAGTTATGGATGTAGTATATCTGGTAATGAGGAAACCACTAGTTATGGATGTAGTATATCTGGTAATGAGGAAACCACTAGTTATGGATGTAGTATATCTGGTAATGAGGAAACCACTAGTTATGGATGTAGTATATCTGGTAATGAGGAAACCACTAGTTATGGATGTAGTATATCTGGTAATGAGGAAACCACTAGTTATGGATGTAGTATATCTGGTAATGAGGAAACCACTAGTTATGGATGTAGTATATCTGGTAATGAGGAAACCACTAGTTATGGATGTAGTATATCTGGTAATGAGGAAACCACTAGTTATGGATGTAGTATATCTGGTAATGAGGAAACCGCTAGTTATGGATGTAGTATATCTGGTAATGAGGAAACCGCTAGTTATGGATGTAGTATATCTGGTAATGAGGAAACCGCTAGTTATGGATGTAGTATATCTGGTAATGAGGAAACCACTAGTTATGGATGTAGTATATCTGGTAATGAGGAAACCACTAGTTATGGATGTAGTATATCTGGCTAATGAGGAAACCACTAGTTATGGATGTAGTATATCTGGTAATGAGGAAACCACTAGTTATGGATGTAGTATATCTGGTAATGAGGAAACCACTAGTTATGGATGTAGTATATCTGGTAATGAGGAAACCACTAGTTATGGATGTAGTATATCTGGTAATGAGGAAACCACTAGTTATGGATGTAGTATATCTGGTAATGAGGAAACCACTAGTTATGGATGTAGTATATCTGGTAATGAGGAAACCACTAGTTATGGATGTAGTATATCTGGTAATGAGGAAACCACTAGTTATGGATGTAGTATATCTGGTAATGAGGAAACCACTAGTTATGGATGTAGTATATCTGGTAATGAGGAAACCACTAGTTATGGATGTAGTATATCTGGTAATGAGGAAACCAGCTAGTTATGGATGTAGTATATCTGGTAATGAGGAAACCACTAGTTATGGATGTAGTATATCTGGTAATGAGGAAACCACTAGTTATGGATGTAGTATATCTGGTAATGAGGAAACCACTAGTTATGGATGTAGTATATCTGGTATGAGGAAACCGCTAGTTATGGATGTAGTATATCTGGTAATGAGGAAACCGCTAGTTATGGATGTAGTATATCTGGTAATGAGGAAACCACTAGTTATGGATGTAGTATATCTGGTAATGAGGAAACCACTAGTTATGGATGTAGTATATCTGGTAATGAGGAAACCACTAGTTATGGATGTAGTATATCTGGTAATGAGGAAACCACTAGTTATGGATGTAGTATATCTGGTAATGAGGAAACCACTAGTTATGGATGTAGTATATCTGGTAATGAGGAAACCACTAGTTATGGATGTAGTATATCTGGTAATGAGGAAACCACTAGTTATGGATGTAGTATATCTGGTAATGAGGAAACCACTAGTTATGGATGTAGTATATCTGGTAATGAGGAAACCACTAGTTATGGATGTAGTATATCTGGTAATGAGGAAACCACTAGTTATGGATGTAGTATATCTGGTAATGAGGAAACCACTAGTTATGGATGTAGTATATCTGGTAATGAGGAAACCACTAGTTATGGATGTAGTATATCTGGTAATGAGGAAACCACTAGTTATGGATGTAGTATATCTGGTAATGAGGAAACCACTAGTTATGGATGTAGTATATCTGGTAATGAGGAAACCACTAGTTATGGATGTAGTATATCTGGTAATGAGGAAACCGCTAGTTATGGATGTAGTATATCTGGTAATGAGGAAACCACTAGTTATGGATGTAGTATATCTGGTAATGAGGAAACCACTAGTTATGGATGTAGTATATCTGGTAATGAGGAAACCGCTAGTTATGGATGTAGTATATCTGGTAATGAGGAAACCGCTAGTTATGGATGTAGTATATCTGGTAATGAGGAAACCACTAGTTATGGATGTAGTATATCTGGTAATGAGGAAACCGCTAGTTATGGATGTAGTATATCTGGTAATGAGGAAACCAGCTAGTTATGGATGTAGTATATCTGGTAATGAGGAAACCACTAGTTATGGATGTAGTATATCTGGTAATGAGGAAACCACTAGTTATGGATGTAGTATATCTGGTAATGAGGAAACCACTAGTTATGGATGTAGTATATCTGGTAATGAGGAAACCACTAGTTATGGATGTAGTATATCTGGTAATGAGGAAACCACTAGTTATGGATGTAGTATATCTGGTAATGAGGAAACCACTAGTTATGGATGTAGTATATCTGGTAATGAGGAAACCACTAGTTATGGATGTAGTATATCTGGTAATGAGGAAACCACTAGTTATGGATGTAGTATATCTGGTAATGAGGAAACCGCTAGTTATGGATGTAGTATATCTGGTAATGAGGAAACCACTAGTTATGGATGTAGTATATCTGGTAATGAGGAAACCACTAGTTATGGATGTAGTATATCTGGTAATGAGGAAACCACTAGTTATGGATGTAGTATATCTGGTAATGAGGAAACCACTAGTTATGGATGTAGTATATCTGGTAATGAGGAAACCACTAGTTATGGATGTAGTATATCTGGTAATGAGGAAACCACTAGTTATGGATGTAGTATATCTGGTAATGAGGAAACCACTAGTTATGGATGTAGTATATCTGGTAATGAGGAAACCACTAGTTATGGATGTAGTATATCTGGTAATGAGGAAACCACTAGTTATGGATGTAGTATATCTGGTAATGAGGAAACCGCTAGTTATGGATGTAGTATATCTGGTAATGAGGAAACCGCTAGTTATGGATGTAGTATATCTGGTAATGAGGAAACCACTAGTTATGGATGTAGTATATCTGGTAATGAGGAAACCACTAGTTATGGATGTAGTATATCTGGTAATGAGGAAACCACTAGTTATGGATGTAGTATATCTGGTAATGAGGAAACCACTAGTTATGGATGTAGTATATCTGGTAATGAGGAAACCACTAGTTATGGATGTAGTATATCTGGTAATGAGGAAACCACTAGTTATGGATGTAGTATATCTGGTAATGAGGAAACCGCTAGTTATGGATGTAGTATATCTGGTAATGAGGAAACCACTAGTTATGGATGTAGTATATCTGGTAATGAGGAAACCACTAGTTATGGATGTAGTATATCTGGTAATGAGGAAACCACTAGTTATGGATGTAGTATATCTGGTAATGAGGAAACCACTAGTTATGGATGTAGTATATCTGGTAATGAGGAAACCACTAGTTATGGATGTAGTATATCTGGTAATGAGGAAACCACTAGTTATGGATGTAGTATATCTGGTAATGAGGAAACCACTAGTTATGGATGTAGTATATCTGGTAATGAGGAAACCACTAGTTATGGATGTAGTATATCTGGTAATGAGGAAACCACTAGTTATGGATGTAGTATATCTGGTAATGAGGAAACCACTAGTTATGGATGTAGTATATCTGGTAATGAGGAAACCACTAGTTATGGATGTAGTATATCTGGCTAATGAGGAAACCACTAGTTATGGATGTAGTATATCTGGTAATGAGGAAACCACTAGTTATGGATGTAGTATATCTGGTAATGAGGAAACCACTAGTTATGGATGTAGTATATCTGGTAATGAGGAAACCACTAGTTATGGATGTAGTATATCTGGTAATGAGGGAAACCACTAGTTATGGATGTAGTATATCTGGTAATGAGGAAACCACTAGTTATGGATGTAGTATATCTGGTAATGAGGAAACCACTAGTTATGGATGTAGTATATCTGGTAATGAGGAAACCACTAGTTATGGATGTAGTATATCTGGTAATGAGGAAACCACTAGTTATGGATGTAGTATATCTGGTAATGAGGAAAACCACTAGTTATGGATTGTAGTATATCTGGTAATGAGGAAACCACTAGTTATGGATGTAGTATATCTGGTAATGAGGAAACCACTAGTTATGGATGTAGTATATCTGGTAATGAGGAAACCAGCTAGTTATGGATGTAGTATATCTGGTAATGAGGAAACCACTAGTTATGGATGTAGTATAATCTGGTAATGAGGAAACCACTAGTTATGGATGTAGTATATCTGCTAATGAGGAAACCACTAGTTATGGATGTAGTATATCTGCTAATGAGGAAACCACTAGTTATGGATGTAGTATATCTGGTAATGAGGAAACCACTAGTTATGGATGTAGTATATCTGGTAATGAGGAAACCACTAGTTATGGATGTAGTATATCTGGTAATGAGGAAACCACTAGTTATGGATGTAGTATATCTGGTAATGAGGAAACCACTAGTTATGGATGTAGTATATCTGGTAATGAGGAAACCACTAGTTATGGATGTAGTATATCTGGTAATGAGGAAACCACTAGTTATGGATGTAGTATATCTGGTAATGAGGAAACCACTAGTTATGGATGTAGTATATCTGGTAATGAGGAAACCACTAGTTATGGATGTAGTATATCTGGCTAATGAGGAAACCACTAGTTATGGATGTAGTATCTGGTAATGAGGAAACCACTAGTTATGGATGTAGTATATCTGGTAATGAGGAAACCACTAGTTATGGATGTAGTATATCTGGTAATGAGGAAACCACTAGTTATGGATGTAGTATATCTGGTAATGAGGAAACCACTAGTTATGGATGTAGTATATCTGGCTAATGAGGAAACCGCTAGTTATGGATGTAGTATATCTGGTAATGAGGAAACCGCTAGTTATGGATGTAGTATATCTGGTAATGAGGAAACCACTAGTTATGGATGTAGTATATCTGGTAATGAGGAAACCACTAGTTATGGATGTAGTAGCTTATTCTGGTAATGAGGAAACCACTAGTTATGGATGTAGTATATCTGGTAATGAGGAAACCACTAGTTATGGATGTAGTATATCTGGTAATGAGGAAACCACTAGTTATGGATGTAGTATATCTGGTAATGAGGAAACCACTAGTTATGGATGTAGTATATCTGGTAATGAGGAAACCACTAGTTATGGATGTAGTATATCTGGTAATGAGGAAACCACTAGTTATGGATGTAGTATATCTGGTAATGAGGAAACCACTAGTTATGGATGTAGTATATCTGGTAATGAGGAAACCACTAGTTATGGATGTAGTATATCTGGTAATGAGGAAACCACTAGTTATGGATGTAGTATATCTGGTAATGAGGAAACCGCTAGTTATGGATGTAGTATATCTGGTAATGAGGAAACCACTAGTTATGGATGTAGTATATCTGGTAATGAGGAAACCACTAGTTATGGATGTAGTATATCTGCTAATGAGGAAACCACTAGTTATGGATGTAGTATATCTGGTAATGAGGAAACCACTAGTTATGGATGTAGTATATCTGGTAATGAGGAAACCACTAGTTATGGATGTAGTATATCTGGTAATGAGGAAACCACTAGTTATGGATGTAGTATATCTGGTAATGAGGAAACCACTAGTTATGGATGTAGTATATCTGGTAATGAGGAAACCACTAGTTATGGATGTAGTATATCTGGTAATGAGGAAACCACTAGTTATGGATGTAGTATATCTGGTAATGAGGAAACCACTAGTTATGGATGTAGTATATCTGGTAATGAGGAAACCACTAGTTATGGATGTAGTATATCTGGTAATGAGGAAACCACTAGTTATGGATGTAGTATATCTGGTAATGAGGAAACCACTAGTTATGGATGTAGTATATCTGCTAATGAGGAAACCACTAGTTATGGATGTAGTATATCTGGTAATGAGGAAACCACTAGTTATGGATGTAGTATATCTGGTAATGAGGAAACCACTAGTTATGGATGTAGTATATCTGCTAATGAGGAAACCACTAGTTATGGATGTAGTATATCTGGTAATGAGGAAACCACTAGTTATGGATGTAGTATATCTGGTAATGAGGAAACCACTAGTTATGGATGTAGTATATCTGGTAATGAGGAAACCACTAGTTATGGATGTAGTATATCTGGTAATGAGGAAACCACTAGTTATGGATGTAGTATATCTGCTAATGAGGAAACCACTAGTTATGGATGTAGTATATCTGCTAATGAGGAAACCACTAGTTATGGATGTAGTATATCTGGTAATGAGGAAACCACTAGTTATGGATGTAGTATATCTGGTAATGAGGAAACCACTAGTTATGGATGTAGTATATCTGGTAATGAGGAAACCACTAGTTATGGATGTAGTATATCTGGTAATGAGGAAACCACTAGTTATGGATGTAGTATATCTGGTAATGAGGAAACCACTAGTTATGGATGTAGTATATCTGGTAATGAGGAAACCACTAGTTATGGATGTAGTATATCTGGTAATGAGGAAACCACTAGTTATGGATGTAGTATATCTGCTAATGAGGAAACCACTAGTTATGGATGTAGTATATCTGGTAATGAGGAAACCACTAGTTATGGATGTAGTATATCTGGCTAATGAGGAAACCACTAGTTATGGATGTAGTATATCTGGTAATGAGGAAACCACTAGTTATGGATGTAGTATATCTGGTAATGAGGAAACCACTAGTTATGGATGTAGTATATCTGCTAATGAGGAAACCACTAGTTATGGATGTAGTATATCTGGTAATGAGGAAACCACTAGTTATGGATGTAGTATATCTGGTAATGAGGAAACCACTAGTTATGGATGTAGTATATCTGGTAATGAGGAAACCACTAGTTATGGATGTAGTATATCTGGTAATGAGGAAACCACTAGTTATGGATGTAGTATATCTGGTAATGAGGAAACCACTAGTTATGGATGTAGTATATCTGGTAATGAGGAAACCACTAGTTATGGATGTAGTATATCTGTAATGAGGAAACCACTAGTTATGGATGTAGTATATCTGGCTAATGAGGAAACCGCTAGTTATGGATGTAGTATACTGGTAATGAGGAAAACCATAGTTATGGATGTAGTAATCTGGTAGGAGGAAACCACTAGTTATGGATGTAGTATATCTGGTAATGAGGAAACCACTAGTTATGGATGTAGTATATCTGGTAATGAGGAGGAAACACTAGTTATGGATGTAGTATATCTGGTAATGAGGAAACCACTAGTTATGGATGTAGTATATCTGGTAATGAGGAAACCACTAGTTATGGATGTAGTATATCTGGTAATGACGAAACCACTAGTTATGGATGTAGTATATCTGGTAATGAGGAAACCACTAGTTATGGATGTAGTATATCTGGTAATGAGGAAACCACTAGTTATGGATGTAGTATATCTGGTAATGAGGAAACCACTAGTTATGGATGTAGTATATCTGGTAATGAGGAAACCACTAGTTATGGATGTAGTATATCTGGTAATGAGGAAACCACTAGTTATGGATGTAGTATATCTGGTAATGAGGAAACCACTAGTTATGGATGTAGTATATCTGGTAATGAGGAAACCACTAGTTATGGATGTAGTATATCTGGTAATGAGGAAACCGATAGTTATGGATGTAGTATATCTGGTAATGAGGAAACCACTAGTTATGGATGTAGTATATCTGCTAATGAGGAAACCGCTAGTTATGGATGTAGTATATCTGGTAATGAGGAAACCACTAGTTATGGATGTAGTATATCTGGTAATGAGGAAACCACTAGTTATGGATGTAGTATATCTGGTAATGAGGAAAACCACTAGTTATGGATGTAGTATATCTGGTAATGAGGAAACCACTAGTTATGGATGTAGTATATCTGGTAATGAGGAAACCACTAGTTATGGATTGTAGTATATCTGGTAATGAGGAAACCACTAGTTATGGATGTAGTATATCTGGTAATGAGGAAACCACTAGTTATGGATGTAGTATATCTGGTAATGAGGAAACCACTAGTTATGGATGTAGTATATTGTAATGAGGAAAACCACTAGTTATGGATGTAGTATATCTGGTAATGAGCAAACCACTAGTTATGGATGTAGTATATCTGGTAATGAGCAAACCACTAGTTATGGATTGTAGTATATTGGTAATGAGGAAACCACTAGTTATGGATGTAGTATATCTGCTAATGAGGAAACAATAGTTATGGATGTAGTATATCTGCTAATGAGGAAACCACTAGTTATGGATGTAGTATATCTGGTAATGAGGAAACCGCTAGTTATTGGATGTAGTATATCTGCTAATGAGGAAACCACTAGTTATGGATGTAGTATATCTGGTAATGAGAAACCACCTAGTTATGGATGTAGTATATCTGGTATTAATGAGAAACCACTAGTTATGGATGTAGTATATCTGGTAATGAGAAACCACTAGTTATGGATGTAGTATATCTGCTAATGAGGAAACCACTAGTTATGGTGTAGTATATCTGGTAATGAGGAAACCACTAGTTATGGATGTAGTATATCTGGTAATGAGGAAACCACTAGTTATGGATGTAGTATATCTGCTAATGAGGAAACCACTAGTTTTATTGGATGTAGTATATCTGCTAATGAGGAAACCGCTAGTTATGGATGTAGTATATCTGGTAATGAGGAAACCACTAGTTATGGATGTAGTATATCTGCTAATGAGGAAACCACTAGTTATGGATGTAGTATATCTGCTAATGAGGAAACCACTAGTTATGGATGTAGTATATCTGCCTGGAACAAAAATGGTGACCAAAATGTTTAGTTTTCCACAATGTATTCTGAATATTACAGCGCAAGATCAGGAGTGCTACTCAAGGAAACTCACATTAAGCTCTGTGTCTATTCACTAATTCACCACCGTGGGGGAAAACTCAGGGGGAGTTCTCATAGGCTGACAGCAATAATAGCCTCCATTTCCAGGTTGCTTATGAGTGCATTTCACATTACTTTGGAATATAAATGTAAGGCTCGTTTGAATCTCCTGCTTAATATGTTTGTGTTATTGTCGCAAATCAACTGCTTTATACTTATAAAACACTTCAACCAGTTAAAATGCACTTTAGCTAGCTTTGCCATCAGCCTGAAACTGAGGGTTTGTACATTAAGTGTTTAACAAATTGGCCATAACTTAACCTAACAATAACATAGACCTAGGACTATAAATCATTTAATATTTTAGGCGAAACATGGAAACTAAAATGTCTTTGTCATGACATCTCATAACCTGATCACCAGATAATGTTGTGAATAATCCCACTAGGCTACTCTGTAATGTGTTTTCATTCTAAATGTCCTGAATAAAGGAAAATAGCTCTGTGTGTTTGTACAATAGCCTATCCATCAAGGAACAGTTCTCTACACATTATGAGCTAAGTATCTCTGTGTCCAAACAGACTAACGGGACCCTACTGTAAATCAAGCAGACAATAATATTATAAACACCAATTTGTTAGGTATTTTGGATCCAACGTGGAGCACGGCATAACTGTCTTTACCAGAGTAATGAATGAAGAAGCACTCTGGTTGTTTTTGCATGTCGTGATGTTTGTCATTTGACTGTCATTCAGAAAATTTCCTGGATCACTTGATGATAGTTGAACATGTGACTAACTAAACAGCTACAGTATTAAGTATTATGTGTAATTATTGAAAAACCACGTTAATGACAGTATCCATTTGGGTGTTGTCAATAAAGTTAAGGGGACTTTCGGTTAGAAACATTGGATTTAGCAAACTCTGAAATGATTGAAAACTGTTTTCCCAGCGTAACATAAGGAGACACTAAATGTGACGTAGTTAGAGAGCGTTTCAGAGATCTGAATACAAAAAACAGCCCCACTGCAAGATCCCGTATTTAAGTTAAAGTTCATCATATGACAAGCGTAACGTATGACTATAATTACTGTTTCCCTGAAGGAGGGAAACTAGGTACAACATACTATCAAATCCACATGTTATGACTATAACTACTGTTCCTGAAGGAGGGAAACTAGGTACAACATACTATCAAATCCACATGTTATGACTATAACTACTGTTCCCTGAAGGAGAGAAACTAGGTGCAACATACTATCAAATCCACATGTTATGACTATAACTACTGTTCCCTGAAGGAGGGAAACTAGGTACAACATACTATTAAATCCACATGTTATGACTATAACTACTGTTCCCTGAAGGAGGGAAACTAGGTACAACATACTATTAAATCCACATGTTATGACTATAACTACTGTTCCCTGAAGGAGGGAAACTAGGTACAACATACTATCAAATCCACATGTTATGACTATAACTACTGTTCCCTGAAGGAGGGAAACTAGGTACAACATACTATTAAATCCACATGTTATGACTATAACTACTGTTCCCTGAAGGAGGGAAACTAGGTACAACATACTATTAAATCCACATGTTATGACTATAACTACTGTTCCCTGAAGGAGGGAAACTAGGTACAACATACTATCAAATCCACATGTTATGACTATAACTACTGTTCCCTGAAGGAGAGAAACTAGGTGCAACATACTATTAAATCCACATGTTATGACTATAACTACTGTTCCCTGAAGGAGGGAAACTAGTACAACATACTATTAAATCCACATGTTATGACTATAACTACTGTTCCCTGAAGGAGGGAAACTAGGTACAACATACTATCAAATCCACGCCTTCCTGGAATCCCTGTCTTCCACAGGTGATGAGCGTGAGGCTTGGATTTATTCCTTCAATTTAATACCGCTCTTCACCGACCCAGGAAGGGGTGGGGCCAATCAGGTGTTGTACCTCGTTTCCCTCCTTCAGGAAACACTAATTATAGTCAAAGTTACACTTCCTTTCAGTCGGTCAACTTCGGTAGAACATACTATGGGGAAATACAATCATTCCCCAACCGACCCAAACGAATACTAAATGAAACAGCCCATGGCAGATCACCCAGACCTGACCCCGCAAGATGCGTCAGTTTTGTCAATTTATTCATTCTATCGTTTGAAACACTCCTGTCAATGTTGAGTAAGGACACACACCTGATTACGCATATAGTAGTAGGACTAGTCAACCTGGTTACACATATAGAGGTAGGACTAGTCTACCTGGTTACACATATAGAAGTAGAACTAGTCTACCTGGTTACACATATATAAGTAGGACTAGTCTACCTAATTACGCATATAGAAGTAGGACTAGTCTACCTGGCCTGAGCACAAATGTAGGCCTATAAATGTGCCCATTTGGGGATGTCTGATAGTATTTCTGATTGTCTTAACGCACCACCACTAATGAGTTGTGGAGATTCTCAACAAAAAAAAATATTCAGCTTCTCCAACTAATTTTTTCTTCACCTCAAACAGCAGGTAAACAAAGTCTTATTAGAATCCATTACGAATGACAATAGTTGCTCAAAGTATTTGTAAATTATTTCCAGCTCTCGCCCTTTCGATAACCACTCAGCATTAAAGGGAAAAATGTAATGCTCTGATCCAGTGGAAATGTTATAAAATACCTGATTACTTCTTATCCTTTGCACAAATAGACAACAGCTGTGTCTGTCCAGAACTCACTGGCAGGGGAAACTGAGGGCCCAGAATATTTTATACAATGTTGCAAGATTCGGAGGACCCAGTTGATAGTTGATAGAATGTTTCAAGTTCCTTGTTGACAGGCCATGTGCAGCCAATGTGATTTATAGGATATTTATTTTTAAAATCGGGATATTTTCTACCTGCAGGCTGCAAATGTTTTTGTTTGTTGGTTTCATGTAGGCTATTTTTACATAGTTGGCAATGGCAATAAAAGTTACTTTTAGATTTGTATAATTTTCATTTAGATAGAATGTAGATTAATCACAGATAATGATGTTGAGATAAAGACTATTATATTTATTATTACTATTATAAATTAAATTAAACTGTTCCAGTAAAATGTGAATATGAAAATCCTAACTGGCACCAGATCAGTAGAAATGGTCAGATAAATTGGCACTCCAAATGGAAAAGGTTGCTGACTGC